>NC_089313.1:7452067-7599567 GCF_036669915.1 Pocillopora verrucosa | reverse complement strand
GCATAACACTTTTCAAACAAAAGATATGAAGTTTTTGCTGATTGAATTAAATGAATCTGCTAAATTTTAGGGAAACTGGCTGCTCACATTAATATAAGTTATCAAAACAATTTTAACAACATATTTTCAACAACAAAATAAATTGACAACGGAATTTGGAAGCACCTGGCAGTTATGCTTTAAAAAATCATTCACCTCAGACTCAGTGAATATTGTTGAATAATTATTTACACAATGTTTATTTTGCTTTGGCCAATAACTGTTAGTAAGTTGATAACAATCAATTCGATTTGATTGATGTCTTGGTTTTTTTTCTTGAGTTTCTTTTTATTTCTGTATCCATAGTTTTATACAGCTGATGCAGCCCCAAGACAGGCTTCTAATTTTCACCCTAAAACCAAGGATGCATGTTCTTCAGGGAATACTGGCAACATATCGTAAGTATTCACAGATGAGAAATCAATGTTGACGCAAAATCATCTAACTTAGGTTGAAGCACAAAATGATGTATTATTTGTAAATTATAGTTGAAGTCTGCTTAACCCCCTTAATGCTATTATGATAAATCTATCAGTATATTATGTAGCATCCTTTCCTCCAGAGAAGGAAGAAAAAAGTGAATAAATAGATCACACAAAAGAAAGAACAAGAAAAAAAAGACAAAATGCAATGAGTTCTTCCTCATTCTAGAAGTTCCTAATAATGTCCTTTCATTGTTAGACTTTCATAAGAGCCACAAAGTCTGTAAATAAAGTGGTTAGTCACAGGAATCCCATATCTTGACAGCTTTCACTTTGCAACTCTTGATTTGTAAAGGAATGAACATTAATTGAACAATCTTGTTCTGAATAAAATAAATGTGCATTAGTTGTGGATAGGAGCTGATCTTTAATCTACAGTGTACTTGTGACTGAAGTTTTCAAGGATTTATTCATCCTGTCAAGAAAGTAATCTAATAATTATTATGTAATTATGGATACTTTACATTTTGGGTAAGAGTCTGCTGTCTGCTGACCACTCTAATTGATCTAGTAAGTATGCGCAACAATTACACCTGTAGGAATAAAGCATACTCATGTACAAACAACTAATTATAGTGCCGTACTTTAATAGATCATAGCCTCTTTTGGTTATCATTAATTATTTTTTTTTGGTTTATTGTGCTCTTTAGCCCTGAAGTATTTGGTTTCATAGTAGTTTGCACAACTGTACATGATTGGAAATGAAATTTTCTGCTCAAGATCTACCATAACTTCCAATTGGAAAAGGACCACATTAAAAATCTTAATACCACCACAGTACTGAACTTGAAATAGACTAATGAAAGCAAAAATTTTTTCTTTTTGTTGTCAGTTTAAAAGTGGCCAAATCTATAGTTGTGGGTGACACTGCTGTTGGGAAAACATGTCTAGTTAACAGGTGTGTAAAACATTTAAGTATTTATCATGTGTACATGAAAGGTTCATCTATTCAGGGGTTTAGTCAGTACTAGAGCTTAGTGGCCCACCCAGCAACAACTTGCCCCACTTTACAAGTACCCTGAAGTGACTTGGAGTATTATTACTCTCTCCCCCCTTCCTAGAAGGGAATTGTTAGTCCATCACAAGGTTACCCCTGAGCATTTCATCAGGCTTCCCTGGCAATCCACCAGTAGTCATTTATACTCCTGGGTGTAGAGAGAGGCTCTGTGAGAATTGAGTGTTGTGCCTGCGAGCACAACTCGCTGATCCAGCCAGGAGTCAAATCCAGACCTCCTGATGCAGAGTCCAGCACACTGCAGTTTAGTTTTCCACATCTTCCTCAATTTAAAATTTAATATTTTGAGTGGACCTTTATCATGACTGGCATCAACATGCTACAGCAACTTTCTACATCTAGGCTCCACAGTACTGAATTTGGTATTTTATTGCAGATACTGTCGTAACCTATATGACAGAGATTACAAAGCAACCATTGGTGTAGACTTTGAAGTGGAGCGATTTAGGATTCTTGATCAAGAGTTCAACATGCAAATGTAAGAAAGACATGTATGACATCCCATCACTTATAAGAAAATCACAAATGCTGATCAAGGCAAGCTTTTATTTGAGTTATCCCTCACTTATAACAAAGTTTCATAGCATTGCAGCTATGTAGTGTCTAGGAAAGTTAAGATTTACCTAAAGAAGACATTTAACCCTTTCACTCCCACGAGTGACCAAGACAGAATTTCTCCTTACAATATCAATACAATATCAAGCAGCTAAGTGATGAGAATAAAGAAAAATATCAACTTGGGGATAATTATTAGTTGATCCAATACTAAATTCTCTGAACTAACATTGTAAGAATTGTACATTTGGCAGTAAGGATAATTACAAATTTGATGTGTGAGTTAACCCTTAAGATCTGATTGTTAATTCTCCCCTCTTGCTGCTACAAAATTCCTTGTAAATTAGTTATGAGAATTTGGTGTGAGATCAAGATAAAAACTTCACCCTGATAAGTTTTAGTATTCTCAGTAACTGTTTGCTAGAAAGCATATAGATATTATATGGAGAAGTTACATGTTAGTCACTTCTGGAAGTTAAAGGGTTAAGTGCATCATTGTCCCCTCCTTGTCCACTTTTCATTCCTTGTTTGGTTTCAAGTGACTTGTAATGGTCAAATTATTGTACCAACAGCACAGCAAGAATCAGAACATATTTAATTTTGTAAGTAGAATAAGGAAGATGGTAGGTACTAGGCTGGGTAAAGAAATAGAGAAAAATGTTTTTCTGTTTAATATCACAAGCGTGGGACAAAGAAAAAATTGTGAGTTCCCATGAGGCATTGAACCTCGGACCTTAGAATTCTGCTTTCCGATGCTCTACCACTGAGCCCAAGAGACTTCATGGTGAGCAAGGCCATTACAAAGTTCACAGAAGATATGTGTCCTGTATATTACTCGGATCAGCAATGTCAATGGCATCATGTTCTGTAAATAGAATAAGAAAATTGCAGTGCGTCATATATGAACTTCATATTGGGCCTTACTCACCTCAGAGTCTCAGTGGCTCTGTGGTAGAGCATCAGGGTGCGGAATCTGAAGTTCTAAGGTTCAACTCGTCATAGGGAGTCAGAATTTTTTCCTTGTCCCATGCTTGTGACAAGATGAAGAACATCTATATATATCTAATTTTGTATAATGGATATTTTACTCTTAAATGATGTCTAGTTGGGATACAGCTGGCCAAGAGAGATTCAAATGCATGGCTCAATCCTACTACAGGGGAGCACATGGTAAGTTTTTAATGACCTCCTACCTGAAGCATGAATTATTTTATAAAACCTGACTTGATTTGATGTGAGCAAAATTACATCTGTACACCACATATATAATAGAAACCTACCTTAGATGATCATTGACACCTCTAGTCCATAGACAATTTTCATGTATGTCAGTTTATCAGCATGTTTGTTTGTATTTTTGTTTGCTGCACACACTGTAGATGGATGGTGATAATTATATTATTTTGTCTTATTTCTGCAGTGATCATCTTAGTGTTTGACCTCACAAGCATCAAGACTCTTAACAATACAAAGTGAGCTGGCCCTTTACATTATTGGTTGATTATCATTATCACTGGCATTTTGATTAATAATAATAATTATTATTATAGTTATTATTATTATCATTAGTACTATTATTATTATTAACCCTTGAAACCCTAGGAGTGACTGGCACCTTATTTCTCCATACTACATGTATATCACCCCTGAATAACAGATAACGGTTGCAAGATCAAAGGAAATGATCACCAACTAAAGAAGCTGTTGATTGTTAAACAAATTCTCCTCATCAGCACCTAAGGAAGTATACAGAGGACAGTATGGAGAATATGCATTCTGATGTTTGGATGTAAAGGGTTAAAACCACCTGTATGAAGTAATAATGTAACTGAAAACATTCCATTTAGTGAAGCATCTTTCACTGCAACTTGAAGAAGAATTTCATGTTTACTAAATTAAATATAATAATTGTATAGTATTAGATCAATTTATGCAATTTTGTAGACCTTGAAATTTACTTGTTTATGTTAAGCAATGTTCAGCGGCTTTTCATTCATATTGAACAACCTGAATTGTAGGCCTCCCATGACTGTGTTGGATAAAAGTGTTCTATTCTTTTCGGCTGAATTAGGCAATGGCTGGAGGAAGCTTTAGAACAAAACACAACAACTTGTCCAGAAATTTTCCTTGTAGGATCCAAAAAGGACCTCTGTGTGAGTATAGGGTTTTTTTTTATTATGTTGTCGTCGTTATTAGTTGCCTGTTGACAGCTTGAAATGGTATTACGTGTACTTTCACATTTGAGGCATTTTGAAAAACTGAAAGCACACATGAGTGGCAGTTTGAAAATATACTATTACTGATTACTTTTGAGATGAGATTAATAAGTCCACACGGCGTACATAATGCATTGCACTTATGCTTGGAACCGGAGTAGAAAAAATTACCCTATTGATTATTATCGTGAAGATGTTAAGATGCCCTAATTTCCACAGCCAATCAAATTTAATACTAGTTCTGATATTTGGTTTCAATGACAGTATCAACAGTAAGTCGATAATCAGTTTTACGTTGTCAATGTAAATACTTTCACGTTAAGAAAAAAATTCCCTAGAATATTTCGCTGATTGAAAAAAAGACGTTTAGATTTTAGCTATTCGGCTATAAGGAAAGAAACACCGATACGAAGGAATATCGTTAAGTGGTTGTAATAAATTGTCTTCTTGTGCAGAAAAGCAATGATTTTTCACAAATGGAGATGAATGCTTTGAAAGTTGCAGAAGAAATTAACGCAGAATACTGGAGTGTATCATCTAAATCAGGTAAACCTTCACTGGAAAATTTAGTTGTGAGACTTCATGCAAAGTAATAACCATTTCGCGGAAACGTAACAAGGTAGTTCAGTCTCTTGGTCGCAAAATAACAGCACAGCGATATCAGAAGTGATGAAATTTTGTCTGGGGAAGCATACATGTATGTCCCTGTCAGCTAGATTTTCCTTGTTCCCGCTAATTTCCGTCTCCTGACATCTTTCTGTAACCATTTACTTCCTAACGTCAGGATGCATAATCTCCATACTGTTCACCATGCGTTACTTAAGGTGTTGACAAGGAGAATTTATTCAACAATCAGGAGACTCTTAAGTGTGTTATCATTTTCTTTACTCTCGTATCTTAAATGTGTGATCCAGGAGTGATACTGTAAGAAGAATTTGGATTCTAGTCACTCTTAGGGGTTAAAGGGTTAAGAGGTAGAAGAGGTTTTTCTTCGTTTAGTTTTCCTTCTTCACCAGAGATTGTTTAAGTACCAAACAAAATGAGGAACTGATTTGGGCTTGCTTATGACTTAAGCGAACAGATCACTCATTACAGGGTAAGTGGTAAGATGTCTTGACTTCATCGCAAGTCACCACAGAAATTAAACCGCACAGTTAGTTGACCATCGTGTTTCGATTGTACACAGGAGAGAACGTCAAAGGCCTTTTCCGTCGACTAGCAGCCGTAACGTTTGAGCAAGCAATTCTACGTGAGCTAGAGACTCAGGGAAAAAGAGTTGGAGTGCAACAGATAGGAAGTGGGGGTGGCCTGGGTAAGTACTCCTAAGACCTTGCCTTTTTCTTAGTTCATAAGAAAAAGGCAAGTTCGCGCGTACACTTGCCAACTCACACTAGTATGTTATGTTAAGAAAATTATCAGAAACATAATTTGTATTATCCCTTCTGACATATTAAATAAGTCGTGACAGCCTACTACGAAATTACCATAGAAGATAAACTTATCCATTGTAGGAGAAAGTTATGTTTGATGTTTTACAAACAGAGCTGAGTTTTCAAAAGACTGGTTAGTGTCATCGAAGAGGCTTTGGCAGATCAGTAATTGTGTGTCCTTAAACTTCTGACTGAAATAGTCATCTGAAATCCGAAAAGATCATCTCGTTTAGCTCTTTGCACCCTAGCATTAGTATTTATTTTGTCCAAACTGTTCTCTTTACAATTCCTGTAGTGCTGATAAGGAAAACTTTTGTGTCAATGAGGAGCGCCTTAAATTGGTGATCATTTCCTTTAGTCTCAAAACCTTTACATTTAATTCAAGTGTGATATTGCGCTTAGGGTTAATTAGAAGTCAGTCACACTCGGGGTCCACAGGGTTAAGGGTTTTGTGCTAGGCTGAATTATGCACGCGATTTGATTGGTTCTTACTTGGGATCTATTTGAGGACGGACGTATAAATGACGTTGCCATTAACAACCTTTTGCTTTTTAAAACAAACAGATTCCATGTTCCCGCGGGTCTGTATAGTAACAGACCACAGAAGGCGTCAAGATGGGCTAAGAACATCAGTGATACATTTTTGTTCTTACCACATTTGGGCAGTAGCTGTGATCTATTACTTAACAGAAGCACGGCAACATAGAATTTTTTTTTAATTAGATATCTGAAAACCACGAGAAACACATACACAAAAATTAGCCGGGGGGCAGCGCATTGAGTGATAATTGAAGTATTCCAAGTATTTTTAACTTTTATGCTATGAAAATATTCTAAAATCAGCTGTTGTATATGCGTCGGGTGTTCCTCGACTGACTCAAGTGAATTGGAAAAGTAGAATGCTCTATTAACTTTGGTGATGCAAATGTTTTATTCCAAATTTAATTTCAGTGCTGGAAAAGAGGAGAAAAGAAGATGACGAAAAAGATAGGCGTCGGAAACCAAAGTGTTGCTCCGGGGGTCGTGGCCTATAGGAATTCAAAGCATGCGCGACAGATTTTCGCAGCTGGTCTGTTATTAAAAGGGCTCTTGTACTCCCATGCTCGAATCTAATTTGTCAATTAAGTGGAAAGTAATTCTACGTCTTCAAAGTTTGGACAATTGACATGGTTAACATGAACGTGGAATTTGTGATATGTAGATGTGGCGATAGCCAGGGGCGCGGACGATGCCTCTTTTTCGCTTCTTTCATATATATTTCGCTTTTTTTCCACAGCAACTCAATCCAAAAAGTGTACATTTGTCAGTTATTTTTATTACAAAGAATTCTAATATTGAAACCAGTGATTCAAGTAATGAATACGAAATGTAATGAAAACTTGCTTTTTGGTTCCTCCTTCTCTGATCCTAGGGGGAAAAGTATTACTTAACTTTGGTGACTCTTTTAACGCTCTCGGCTTGAATAAGCTCTCGCAAAAGTCGTATCTCGACAAATGCGCAATTTCTGACGGTCTTAAATCGGTACAGGGCTGCGAAATGTTTCCTTCGTTTTAAAAAACAACTATTGTTAGCGATGTGTTTTCGTAAAAAACCAGTGACAAACGTTACAATGTAAGTTATTGTGGGAATCTACAGTAAGGCTCTTTCCAAGACCCTGGCGGTCGTGATGTAATCTCACAGTAACATCTTCAGTTCTTGCCGTTCGAGTTCCACGCCATTCTCTTCCAAAAATACTGTAAATGACTCAGTCTCTCTCTCCCCCCCCCCCTCTCTCTCTCCCCGGGCTCTCTCGTTTTCTCATAAAGTCTTCGTTACCATGACTTTAGCTGTTCATCGAGAGAGGCAACGCAACAGGCCATTTACAAGACGTCACAAGCCTCTTTTCAAATCGAGGCTAATTGCAAATTCTTTTTACAAAATCGAGGTCTTTTCCTGGTGCAATTTAAATTCATTTTTACTTTGAATTTTTGGCACTAAGCCTCAGGCGAGCGTTCGTGGAACAAGGACATGACCTATTTCCCTTGCAAGGGCTTCGGAACCCGGACGTCTCGATCCAGAGTTCATCATCCTCACAGTAGAGCCAGCTGCTTCGAATTTTCCACACGAACACTGATAAATAACTTCTAATTGCACTATACTATCTTGTTCAATATGTCTCGAATATTTTACGGCTTATCTAAGATGACTAAAGTCTTCATCTATCGTCTAACTATCTTTTGTTCCCATCCTTGAAGGGTAAACGGCATTTCATGTCCGTTCTAGGAACCAAATATTATTTCTTGCAAGCGAGGTGCTCGCATGAAAATGGCTAGGAATGTTGCAATTCCAGTAATTATGCAAATCCACAGTAAAGCTCGATCCAGGACCCTAGCGGCCATGATCCACTCCCATTTACGTAAATTAAGTTCGTATTCGTCGAGTTCTTCGCCATTTTCATCAAGTACTCCTGTACACGCCAAGCTAGTCTCGTTCCAGACTTCGTAAGGTTCAGGGCTGTAGGGATTTTCGTCTGTAAATCCATTCGAGTGGGTGCTCTTGACCGAGTTGGCGTACCGTAAGCCACCACAATCAAGACTTTTGGAAATCATGAACATGCTTTTGAGCTCAGCCACAAGGCGGTCATCCTTTCGCTCGGATTGATCGGGTGACGATCCGTGCATCATTTGCTCATGAACAACAGCTCCATTTTCCCTGGCTTCTTTATGGTCCTTGTATTCCGTCTCCGGCCTTCTTCGCTGGGTGGATCTTTTGAATTTTGGTTTTGGACAACTTTTTTCCACAGTTTTCCCCAGGAGGACCACACGCGCCATCCACTGCAGCATCAACTTCCGCATCCAGCGTGGCATTTTTTTGTTTTTGCTCGCTGTGAAATTAAGAATCACCGTTGTCGCCAAAATTGAAATACTTATTTCTACGCTGGTTGCAAAATAATACTGACCAAGGAGCGGGAAGTAAAATGAAGGGAAAATGTCCGAAGTTAACTGTTGGAAGACCGTCATAGCGAGGAGAACGGTAATACTTAACCCAATCCTCTCTCCGCATTCTGGAGGAAGAATAAAACCTAGAAATATCATTGACGAAATAAGAAAGCATGGAATTATTAAGTTCACACAGAAGATGAAGTACTCGCGACCTATCACGATGGTAACTGTCACGTCATCAAAAGCTCCCGTTCTGTATTGCACAACGTTCCTTTTAGCCTCTATTTTGAGGATATCCCATTCGCCATTGTCCACATACTGATTTGTTTTCCCACTCATCTGTTCCGAGCTCATAGTTAACTGTTGACTGCTTGAGGCCCAAGAACCGAACTTAAGAGAACATTTTTGTATGTCGAAGGGGAAGTAGGTTACATCTATGGAACACAGAGTTTGGAAAATGGCAGGACTTGTCCAGTCGTTTTGTCCGTTCGCTTGGACGACAACTTTGGTTTTGTATGTTGTAGGTCCACCACCAATACGGTCTTGGAGGTCAACGCTAGAAAAAGTAAAATGTAATTCTCCGATTAGTCACTGTCTTGGCAAAGATCGAACTGACCATCCTTGTGTCTAAATGCGTAGGTTAGTGCGACTACTTTTCGATGGTGGTGGAACATTCTTGTGAAATTCTTACTAAAAATAAGAATTCAATTTTTTATTTTTGATTCACTTCCTCCACGGCGTTGCCGTCCTGACTGCTCAAGGTCCCTAAGAGCGCGCGTTGGATAAGAGATACGTGCCTCATTGGCTATAACCAAGATTTTATTACTACACCCAATCTCGTATCCAACAGGCACGAATGGAATACTTGCTCTATTAAATTTCATTAAATCCTGAACGTTTGGATATTTGGAGCTTTTTTCAGCTCCGCAACAGTTGTTGCAGTGCATTTCCACATACAGCGATTCGGAATATGAGCTGATTACTGGAGTTGAATGAATCAATCAGGATACTAGAAAAGCAACATTCGGAGTTAAAAATGTAATAATGTTTAATACGGTTTCCCTTTTATTCAGTTAATTTGACACGTTAGTGTTAGCTTCCTCTTACTTGTTGTACATGAGTATGTCTGGTACCCAGATCTTCTCGGCGCTTGCCTGAAGGTTTTTAATGCCACCATACTCGGAAGAATTCCACTGAAGAAACGGATTGTGCCAAACCTGAGTGGATCGGAACAAAATCTCATATTCACAAAAGTCACCCCAATTCAGTGAAAGGACCGAAAGTGCTAGGGAAGGGGAGGGGAGGCGGTCACTTAATTTTCAAGGGGTGAGGAGGAGAAACAGTCGTCGTCAACAGAGTTTAAAGAGGGTACCGTTGAAAATTGACTCCCAGTTGCAATTAACTGCCAACGAGAGGGGATCCTAACCCCTCCCCCAGCCGCTCCAGGAGGAAAATAATAACCGTTCTGAATATGGAAGCGATCTTTGCAGCAATGAACGCTTCTTAAGCAGTAGTGAAAATAGGGCCGGCAAAAATATTTCCTTATCGTAGAGAAAATAAGGCCAAGAAAAAGATTTTTTCAGGCGTTATTTTCACTATTGCCTAAGTAGTGCTAAGTAGTGTTCATTGTCATGAAAATCGCTTCTGTATTAATTTCTTTGTCCGCAGTTGTAATGTATGTGCTTTCATATTTATGTACAGTCATTTAATAACCGTTCACTTTAAAAGATGAAGATGAAATATTTACCTGTCGTACCCAGCCATACACTGTCATAGTCTGGTCCTTGGCGTTCTGAAATTACAGTGAGGGTTCCTTAGTAAGGATGTAACAAGTTTGAAAGGTATGTTATCATACCTTTTCAATAAAAGTTGTGTAACTGCATCCGTTTCATGTACAACAATTTTAGGTGGCAACGATTAGAATTGTAACTGATACACCCTGTTTCTCCGCCCTCCGATTGAAAAACTTTCTAATAGGAATGCAGAAACTGGAATTGTTATGCAATAAACATTCATTTGATATCACTGGAGTTAACTTCAGAGACTCACCACGTCTTTGATGGTGATTATTTCAAAATCGAACTCCACCTTAACCGGCACTGATTCATTGAGACGCGGTAAGAAGTCCTTCCTGTAGCCATCAAACAGTTTCTCGGAAAGTCTTTGTATTGTCGTGCGCTTACCGTCTTCTGCAAACAGAAGCCAACTGCTTAACATCCAGTTATTTTTACACTGTTCTAGCTAAGGCTCGTTTATTCGAGAACTTTAATTTTCAATACCTCATTATTTTTTTATTGTTTTTCTGAGATACTATCTTCATAAATTATTTATTTGCGGGAACCTTCAAATTACTGTGTTGTTTGCGTCATGGGTGCATGTCGGCATTAGGAGATCGAATGATTTGTGTGCTCTTCAGTTGCATTTTAGAACTCTCATCTGGAATAAGAATCCAACAGGTTTTACAGATGAAGTAAAAAACTTAAGGTCGGTTATTTAAACGCTGACCAATATAAGCTGCGGTCTTTGATGATCAATGGACTTCGAAAGTTTCTCGTCTGAAGGTTTTTTAGAGTAATTTGATCTTCATTTTAGTGCCGAATATGACATTTCGCCAAATGTTAAGATGAAGGTGATATTTTCTGCTTGATGTAAGATTGTTAAGAAGGCGGTTTAGATAAACAAGGACCTAACCAAACCATACCTTTGAATATGAGCAGTACCTATTGGCAACATGTTAGCCGCAGCGAAGTTCAAAACAAATTTCGTCGTCAACAAGTAATCAAGTCGTAACAAGAGTCGTTTTTAAAATTAATGAAGCAATTTTCCGTTTTGGTTATGTAAGAAAATAGATTCCAAGAAATATGAGAGATGAATACCTCACAATTTTTTAAACTTTTCCGGTGTGGTTCTTCTCTGTCCGGCTTAGGGGCCCTAGTTCAACTAGTTCAAGCCGAAAAGTTAGAAATACATTACTTTCCTCTGAGAAGCACTTATTATCATTTCGAATATGCTTTTATTAATTATATTACTTGCAGGAAACAGTACTTATCGAGAAACCGTAAGATTTTTGGGTAAAGATTCAATTATAATTTCTTTTAAATAAGCTTTTTTAGAACCAGTGAAAAAGCAAAGAAAGAAAGAAAGAAAGAACGGAATGAAGAAAGATCCCATCAAGCGTTTAAAGTGATTATTTACTTCTCCGACATAACAAACGAGGTTATTAAAAATAAAAAGAATGTCTTTCGAATTTGTCAATGCAGGTTGAGGTTGACGGTAGATAAGGTATGACTGATTAATAAATTTCCAACTTCAGTGTTTCCGTGTTGTTACTGAGAAAAAGCGCAAAGTTTTTTAATTAGATAAGTTCAGTTGAACTGTTGGGTTCCCTATGAAGAAAAGCATACGAAACCACGATCTAATTTGAATGCATATAGGTTGCCAAACAGCGGTGAATTTCGGAGCGTTTCTTATAAAGAAAAGCGTACGAAGACACGATCTAATTTGAATGAATATAGATCACCAAGAAGCGGTTAATTTCGTGAGATGAGCCTGTTCGCATAACATTAGCGATGGAGATGACGCCTAAAATTATTTAAAAGTTCTAAACCATTTTTCTTTGCTTTCGAGTCAGTTTTTCCATAAAAGTTATGTGCCGACGAAATGTGAATTGAAAAATTAGTTGAGCATGGTATAAAGACTGCGGCTCTGTCAATCTTTAAGGGACAAGGTGGTTTAAGTTACGCCACAGCGGGATGTTGCATGATTAAAACTCGTAGTAACGAAAAGCGAACCGACAAAAATGCTCAGTGTTGGTACATTTAATAATTCTTTGGATCTGGTCTGTCATTAGAAAAACTTTACCACATGGAAGATTAACACAGTGCGTTGGTTTAGGTGTAATTTTCAGACCAACTCTTATATATATGTATAAATGATCATCACCAATGATATAAGAGTAACGCACCAGTAGTTGGTCTAAGTGTTAAGGTAACTTAACAAATAAACTTTAATCAACGCAAATGATTACATAATGCTTCGACTGGATCCTAAGGTTCCGGTTTTTGTACTTACATGAGTTTATTTCAGTTAAGCTATGATGTGAGCTGAGTTTATTTTCCCTTGGTAAATAATTCCTTTGACCTACATTTGACGCCGTTATAAACATCATAGTTTATCATGACTAATTTAAGATTCTAGCAAATTTCTAATCCTTGTGTTTCATTGCGTAAAATAATTTTTCTGTATTTAAAGTTCAGATGGAATTGTGAGTCAGAGAAGGCAAATGATTTTCAGAAAATAGCCTCGATCAATACGGTTCCTAAAGTAAATTCATTGTGTTAAAGCTACAGGCTACAGATTTAAAAACAAGACATGCTGTGGCGAGCGTCACTATGACATGCTTATAGGGAATATTCACGGCCAGTTATTATCATCAGCGATGCGTTGTTTAAGAACTATGCATAATTTACGTTTCAACTTACGTTGTTCATCGCATAATATCTCGACAGCAAGAACAGCAACGCACATAACCAGGAACGCTGGCAACGTCAAAAAAGGCAAAGAACACATTGGAGTATTTCCAAAAAACCACACCGTTTGGTGAACTAATCAGGCTTTCCTATGTACTTAAATGCAATGCCGCCTTGCGATTTGATTGCAATCAGGGAACTGAGTTCCAATTAGATATAATCAATTCTATCGGTTGGAGCTCATTAAAATAAGTCTGTTTCATAAAGGCGAGCACAATAGCACACTGCACTGGTACCCGTACCCGTAACGTGTTATGTCACAATGCAACCCGTGAGAGTAGTACGGTTTTCCCCGTAAGCGCAATTAATCTTTAATTTGTAACAAACCATGAAGGTTTTTCTTAGGCCTCGCATGAAATATTGGATCGAGACACGCACACAGAGACACCGCATTAAATCTTGTTTCAAAATTGTCCGGCACTGCGGGAGTGAAATGTTCAAAAGTGCCATTTTCAAATATATCTATACTACAGACCGCACGCAGACGAACACACATGCGCACCAAGAACGACGTGAGCAAATTACATAATAAAATGCATGGTATGTAAGCCGTCGGCTGATTTACAGCCACTGGGATTATGAGCAAAATTTAAAAAGGCTGTGCAACGAACTAACAATGAAACGTACTTCATTTCCCTACAAAGAAGAATTCCATCTCATTTCTTCAAAAGGAAGTGAATATTTGCGGTATTTGATGACACAGCAGACTGAATTATTAATGCTATGTCTTGGACCCTTTTCAGTTTTTTGTTTTTGTTTTGTTTTTCATCCCGGAAGGTATAAGGAGCTCGTGGACGTTATCATTTAAGTCTTTTCCTCTAACTCTCCCCCTCTCGCCCCATTTTAGGGTTGGTGGATACTAAAATAATACCTTTAAGGGGGTTTTAGGATATTGACAGGCATGATTTTGGTTTTTTCAACTGAGTTGATGATGTAACTTGGCCACCGTAAAGAATGTCGAGCGTTAGCCCTTCATCAGAGCGAATGGAGGAATTGTGGGTTGTGTGTGGGTTTCTATGCAGAAAATGGCGCTATGCTATTGGTGGGAACATAGTAATTAGAAAAATAAGAATGAAAAGCGTTCGTTGATACCCTGAGGACTAAGGGTGCCGATTACAGAGACAAATTTTTGTTCAAGTGTTTTACTGAACTGCCGCAAACTGCCATATGCTGTCGATCTAGCGACTGGTTTGGATGCGTCATTGTCATTTTCTTCTACGTCGCGAAGGAGTTTTCTCGGAATCGACCACCAAGTCGTTTTCCTGTTTCACCAATGTATATCGTTTTGCAATAAATCCAAAATTATCGGGTTATACTACCCCAGCGACGCAACACCACAGTCTCCTCAGAAACGTACCCTCTTTGTAGAAAGGCATACACCGAGGAAGCTTGGTAACGGGAGAACCTACCATCGAGATGGTCTTATTACTTCTCTTCATGAAGGCCTCTTCTGTTACTGCTGCGGAGATTTGAGTCGCAAACATTGCTTCTCGTTCAACATGCATACTGTATATTTTCCCTTAGTAAAACAAAAGACGAAAAATGCAAGTTTGTCGCGTAGTTTCTTATAAAAAATATAAAATGCGAAGTGCCTGACATATATTTCAGTTGAAGGGTAATTTTAATTTTTCTCGCCTGAGACCTTTGGAGAGCAAAACACCAAATTTCCAGGAACTTGCAAATCAGCTTTTACAAACAATATACATTTAGCAATAGCATCAGTTTCGTCTCCGCCGGAGTTGACTGAAACAATACTTTTGTATTTGTATTTTTTATTTCCTCCAATTCAACAAACACAACCTTTTGGATAATTACCACAAGAGATTTGCCAATCGATCAACACACACGTCATTGTCAGATGTGGCATGGAGCAAAATTGACCGAAATTTAAATCCTGCCCGAGTGCAGGATACTACACGATACACTGATTGATTTCATGTCCATCCCGACCTCTGAATCACCATAAACTAAAATTCTTCAGTCTTTCATTAAGACCAATTTTCCATTTTAATGATGTATTGTAAGTTGATTGTCAGATACATGAGATATTTTACTTCTCTGCAACGTTTGGTCTCTGTTTTGTGTTCTTCGTACTAATTCCCTTGCTAAGGTGTTGTTTGAAAGACTGCTAAATCTCTCGCCACGAAGCCGAAGTTCATCAAAGTTATCTCGTCGACAAGTGAAGACTAGTATCACAAGTCTCCAAAAATGAGTTCTTAGCGCATCGTACCCTCAATGTAGCGCTAATATTTTCCAGTTAACGGTACAGAAATCTAAACTCAACCACGGAGAAGGTTGTGATGAGCGGGATTAGCCAGCTTTCTACTTGTTACTTAAAGTTTTGTGAGTTCTAAGGCAATGGCTGACTGACTGAGTACTAAGTACGTATTAATCTCAGCAGTTCTTCAGCGATCATTTTCTTTGAATACCTATATTACTACTGTTTTCTTGTCTTTGTCAATTTTTTACTATTACGTCCAGTGGGAATTAACAAATGGCAAGACTTCACAAGAATCCGGGAGAGCTTTGCTGTTTTATCCCAATGGTTCCCCTGTTTCCAGTCTAGACAGTGCTCGAGAGATGACCTCTTTCCATGATTACTCAAGAGCCAAACAATAAAGTCTGCAAGCGAGGGGCTCTCATGAAAATGGCGAAAAAAGTTACAATGCCGGCAATTATTGACACCCATAGCAAGGCTCGATCCAGGACCCTTGCGGCCATGATCCACTCCCACTGACGTAACTGAAGCTCGTTTTCTTCGAGTTCTTCACCATTCTCATCTAGAACTCCAGTGAATGACATGTTACTATCGTCCCAGACTCCCTCGGACGTGGGGCCACTTAATATGAGGCTGTCGTCACCATTATTGAGTCCATTCAAGTTTGTACTCTTGACAGAGTGTGCATATCGCAAGCCGCCATAGTCCAGATTTTTTGATATCATGAACATGCTTTTGAGTTCAGCGACAAGGTGGTCGTCTTGTCTCTCGGGATCATCGGGAAAGGTTTCTCTTGTAATCATTTGGTCATGACTGGCTGTTCCCCTCTGCCTGGCTTCTTGGTTGTCCCTGAATTCCCTCATGCTCGAGAAACGCCGCGTGGACCGTTTATGTTTGGGTTTTGGGCAGCTTTTTTCTACAGTTTTCCTTAGAAAGACGACGCGCGCGGTCCACTCTAGTAACAACTTACGCATCCATCGTGGCATTTTCTTGTTTTTTCGATTTGTAAAATTGAGAACCACAGTTGTCGCCAAGAGTGAAATACTAATTTCAACACTTGTTGCAAAATAATATTGACCAAGGAGCGGGAAATCAAATGAAGGGAAAATGTTTGCTGTTAACTGTTGGAAGACCGTCATAGCAAGCAGTACAGTAATACTCAATCCAATTCTCTCTCCGCATTCTGGAGGAAGAATGAATCCCAGAAATATCATGGTCGAGATGAGAAAGCACGGAATAATCAAATTCACGCAGTACACGAAAAAAACGCGACCTATAACTATAGTAATTGTGACGTCGTCAAACGCACCCGTACTGTAATGCACAACGTTTCTTCTAGGTACGATGTCTATGATATCCCATTCGCCATTGTCCACGTACTGATTCGATTTTCCAGTCATGTTCTGTGGACACAAGGTTATTTGCTGACTGTTAGAAGCCCACGAACCAAACTTGAGTAAACATGTCTGCATGTCAAAAGGGAAGAAGGTGACATCAATGGCACAGACGGTCTTGAAGATGGCAGGACTCATCCAAGAGTTTTGGCCGTTTGCCTGCATGAGAACACTGGTTTGGTATGTCGTTCGCCCACCACCAATGCGGTCATGGAGATCAATGCTAGAAAAAGAAAATCATTGAAATAGTCTCGTTTACATCGAGAAAAAGATTTGTCCCTGGGTGAGTGTGACATGCAGAATATTTGCCATTGGCTCTAAATTTAGCATGGGCATTTGATTATTAAGAAATCTTATCGTCGTAATAAGATCAAGTGAAATGAGTCAGACGACGTTGTCTTGATTTCAAGTTTACCACACTTAAAGGGCAGTTAAGTCATTTTAGGTAATGGATCAATTTTTCAATGACATAAAAAGTTAACGCTGCCTGCTTTCACGGATATCAATTTCTCGTGTATCAAGATTTCAAAACTACTCCTTAGTCTCGCTAACTTCGACATTTTAGGTTGCATGCATATCATATGATTTTCAATCTTGTAGAGTAAATAACTCATTTTCTGCATTGTCCTCCCTAGATTCACCGCCGACCCCAATTTAGGTCATAATCAAACTGCGAATGATTCGGAGGGTCCCCTGCAGCTCTCGCCATGGCGCAGATGCAAGCCTTACTTGTTATAGACCAGAACATCTGGTACCCAGATCTTCTCCGCGTTCGTCTGAATGGATTGAATACCGCCAAACTCAGAAGAATTCCATTCAAGAAACGGGTTGTGCCATTTCTGGAGTGAGGAGAACATAGGATCTTTAGATCTGTTTACAGTTGAAGAGTATCAAACTGGAGACTGGGAACATTCGCCTAAATTATGGTTTTTTTAGCCCTAAGAGAGACTGGATTCTAATTTCTCTCTGCAACATCATCCTTGAATAAAATATAAAGAAGAAAATAAAGGGAATGATCAATTATTCAAGAAGCTCCTGCCTGTCAAACAAATTTCCTTTTCAGCACCATTGGAAATGTAAAGTGAACAGTGAGAAGAAGGTGAATGCTTATCTTAGGGTGCAAAGAGCACACAAATCATTCGCAAGAGCGTAGTAATCACCACGTGGTTTTTAATCAACGTTTTGCAGCCTCGATCAGCGCCAATACTAGCTGGCATCAATCCAAGCTTCTCATTAAATAGGTTAATTTTGGTTTTATCGACTTAGTTGATAATCCATTCGCTCTGACGAAGGGCTGACGCTCAAAACGTAAGCTTTGAAACTTTTTACGGTGGCTTATTTACGCTACCAACTCGGTTGATAATACTGAAATTATCTTGTCTTACTTTCCCACCAACGTAGCACCACAGTTTCTTTAGAAATTTACCCCCTTTAATATTAAACATTTTATTACGTAACACCCCCGTTTGAAAAGACTCTTCAACATTATTGTTTGCCAGGAAAAGTGGTAGAAAGGAAAAACATTCTTCTAACTACATATTTTTATTCCTCAGTAGACTGAAATAGAAAATTTTGGAAAAATTCAGCGTGATGAACCATTTGTTGACAAAGCTAAAAATTACCTGTCGCACCCACCCGTAGACTGTGAATGTTTGTTCCTTTGCATTCTGAAATAACACACAAAAATATGGTTTAAAGAAAAAATACAACTGACAAATAAGAACATACTTTTCTCGTGGTTTTTTTTTTGAACGAAGATTTAAATTATCTTTAATAATTATATCTTTTTCATATTTATTGTCAGTGAGCTTCAAAACTTCAACTCGGCAGATTGCTTAGACGACATCTATCAAAGGTAAGCCAGACCTTTCCGGGTGTCCAACACCAAGGATTAGGGGGAATGGATGGGGATGTGGGGTCAACATGCATTCAAGACCTCCCGATCCATCAGTTGAATCGTCGTCTATCGACCTCCTTTAAAGGCGCGCAAAAATTTTTTGAAAAAAGAAATCTTTAGGAAATGAATGTTTATTTTAGAAGTTCACTTACCACATCTTTGATTGTAATGAGTTCAAAATCAAATTGGACCTTAACCGGAACTGATTCATTCAGTCGCGGTAAGAAATCCTTTTTGTACCCATTAAACAACTTCTCAGAAAGTGTCCTCCTCAAAACGCGTTCCTCATTTTCTAGAAATAAACGGTAATCGTATTCAACATAAATGCTTCGTCTACACTACATACTGTTCTCGTGCATAAAAGATTAATGATAGAGAGAAAATTCAACAATAGACCTTCAGAGGAGGCAGGGTGATCAAATGGTTAAATTGATCTTCAAAGGGACTCAGAATCTTTTCTTCGGCTCAGGATCGTAATATGAGGGGGGGAAGCTTCTTATAAGCTCAACTCATGTTTTCTTGGTTTCTAGGAATTCCTCTAAGAGAGAGTTATACATTAGACATTCGGTTTCTAAGTTGTTAATTATTCCTCCTTGTTTTAAAATCGTAACTCGTAATGGTTAGATCATTAGTAGAAGTGGCACCCAAAACTAAGAATAGCAGGTTACTGTTTGGCTTCTTGCCACCAAAGCGCCGGCTTCCCTCGATTTGCAATAGCGCAAAGTGCAAAGAGTCGTAATGTTTTTTCTGCAAAATGGTGCAGGCGAGAGCATTCATTTGTCAGAGTTTTAATTTTTCAAGTTCTCTGTAAAACTGTACTTGAGGCAATTATTGCCTAAATCTATAGAGATTAGATTGAACATATTTTGGATTAAACGACTAGTTTAAAAATAAATGTAGCCTTTAGACTGGAAGATATGTTAAAAGACGTGGGCGAATCATTAAACATCAATAGTCAATTTGTTTTGAAACGCATTGAAAACATATCTCACGAAAGTTCTAGTTCTAGTTCTCGGAGGTTGTCTTGAATAAACATCGTTTTGTGAACAATAACATTTTTCCACAAGAGATTGGGTTTCTGATAGCAACACACTTGATCATCAGTGAACAAATGGTTGGAAGATTCATCTCACCCGGTTACCAGTGGTGTACCGCCACTTATGAGACATCTCCTGCCTCGTCTGTTTTGCTTGCGAGCCAAGCCCTCGTGTTTGGATTTCTCCCTACGGCAAAGCCACCCAGACGGACACCATCAGCAGCCACTCATGGAAACGTTATTGAAAGCCCTGCATCCCGTAAGGAGTTTGATGTACAGGAAACTGCCAATGGCAGTGTATATGGCTTTGATGAATTTGTCATTTTTTTTGTTTTCTTTTTGCCCCTTTGTGAGCGCCTTAGTAATTCTAATTATAGTCGACTGCTCTAGCAGAAATAAATTATTTCCAATAATCAGTACTTGTGGATTTTGTTGAATTTACACGACAATTCCTCTCTCCTTAAAATTAAAATTGTTCAGATTCACATTGTTTTACAAGTGGTATAAAGGGTACCGACATTTAGAAATATAATTCTACTGTGGAAACAAGTAGTTGCCATAGTTTATAACTAAAATTTGTTCCATTCAATCAACAATATCGAAACCGTAGGGAAAATGACAAACTGTCTGGTTTGAATTATTTTAGTTTACTGCCACTGAAAAAATAGACAATGATCACTAAAATTTCGAAGATATGGGTCCGCGAAATTGCATTTCATGTATTTGGAACTGAGCTCTTTCAAAGCTTCGAAAATAAATGAATCATTTCCGCGTTTAGCTGGCTCTGTTGTTTAATCTAGCTCAGTCTTATTTTTACTTTTATAAAAATCCTTAATGGTAATGCCCGTCAGCGGATTATATGTCTCTTAAAATTACTTGTTGTTAATTTTAAAGTGAATCATCAATTCTAATGTACATATTTGTAGTTAAACTAGCGTACGTTTGCATTATATTCTAGGACGCTGACTCATGATAAACCCTTTAGGCCTAGAGTTACACCTGAATAACTAGTTAATTCCCGACCGTGCGACGAAATGAAAGCGAACAGTGCAAAAATTTTGTACAGAAAATCCTTTGCCGGCCATAAATTCACCGCCGAGTCGTTATTAAAAGGAAAAACGTTGCGGTTTTAGCATTCATTACTTTACTTAATTACAAAACATGAAATTACAGGAAGCTTGAAAATACGCGAAAAAGATTCTGTTACAATGTTTTTTTCTTGTTGCTTTTGTTTCCAATCTAACCTTTTCAACATTTTATTCAAACTTGCAACTAGCTGAACAACTTTTCCAGAAATGGAATCCGCTGGTTAACATTTCTGACATTATGACAAAGAACCCATAGAAACTAATGATTCTTTATTAGTTTCAGAATGAGGACATATTTGCATTTTTCGTAAATTTTGGTTTGCTTGAAAGGTACTTTAAAAGGATCGTAAATATTTGACCCTGTCAAATTTTCATGACACATCCATCTTTTAATTTCATAATGGTTCCATTTTTCCCTTCATAATTTTTTTTTAGCAATGACCAAAAAGAATACCGTTTCAAACAAAGTGTAATATTCCTCAAGGGTCTCCTACAAAAAGTGGACATTAATCGAATGTCAACTGTATATTCATTTTCCTCAAACTTCGATTTGAATTCGTATGCAGACTACTTCCTTGAATACTTTATAGTTTACCGAGCCAAATCATGAAGATTCATTCGTGGCAAGATATAGTTTAAACATGAACAAACCCAGTAATGATGCCCAAAGAAATGTATATCTGATATATTTAACAATAGGTCAACATGACAAAAATTAGCAATGTTCGTCGTTATTATTTTTCCATGAGTTGTGAAGGTAAAGTTCTTTCAATGTTAATATCATATGGGTAAAACTTCACGTCCAATTGTTGGAATCGTTAAGTTGCTTTGCAAACATTGAAAAGTCGTATTTGAGTGAGTTATATGTACACTCACCTTGGTCTTCGCATAGTACCTCGAAAGGAAGAACCGCCACGCACAGCGTGAACGCCACAAAGGCCAAGGAACACATGGAAGAGTCTTTTCTAAACTGCTGTTTGAATTTGTATTTTTGAACTCACTGGAAAACTGCCACCTGAGTTTGCAAATTTCTGAACGGGATTGTCTGACGTTTAATGAATTCCATGTACTCCTATTGTGACAAAGTTGACCGCGGGGTTAACACAATGTCTGGTTACTAATTTTAAAAGCCTTGTGCCGGAAAATAGGTACTTAATATTCACAGGAGATATATGATCCTACAAAAGAATCATTTAGAACATACTGGGCGGAATGGAAGGCATAATGAACTTTAGTGATATCAGGGCAATTTTTTTCCGTCGAAATAGTCATTAATTGTTCACATGGCGAAAATGTGAATTTTGTTTATGCTTGATAAGAATAACAATGCGCTTAATTTTATCAGGACTGTTTCAAGACACGAAATAATAAAAATTCATTTAGATGCTACCTCTCTTCATTTTTTTTATCATTCCAAAGTCTTGGTTTTCATGAATACAAAAAAAAACATTTCTCTTACTTTTACAATGGGCTCTTCATGCCCTTGCCAAGGCTTCTTGAAATACTAATCACATGACGTCGATTTTAATTTTCACCTCTATGAAGAGGCGTTTTACCTTCACCTGCGAGTGCTTAGATATCTTTTAGGACTGAGTGTGTCATCTTTTGTTTTTTTTTTTCTAAAGAAATTGAAATTTAAATGTTTTAAACTAGCAAATTTCTTTTTGGTTCAGTCTGGCTCAGTGGGATGACATGCACGAATCATCTGCTGTCATAAAATGTGTTCAACAGCGGTTTTTTTGTTTCCTCTTTTATCAATACATCAATGCTGTCGAACTAGTCACAAAAATTACACCATTACTCAATTTATACGAACTCTAACGGCGGAAGAAGCTGTTCTACTGCTAAAGTAAACTAAATCACTCAAAAGCGTGACATATGGCCATTTTTGAATGAAATTTTATAGTAGTTAAAAACTTTTTGAAGAAACTCTTTCACTGCCCAGCTTTGTAGCTGATCAGATGACATAACTGTCAATGCTAGATATCTTATACGCTTCTTAAAAGCCCTTCGTCGCTTCTCTCTTTTTCGGTGCATAAATTACACGATGTACCCTGTAGAATCTTTCTTCATGTTTTTAATAACAGTTTCGTGAAGAATTGAAGATTCAACTAACTTTATGGCAAGTTTATTACCTTCATATGATAATTCACCGTTGCGAAGTAACTAGAAGGGATTATGGAATGATTTAGTTTACTCTGGCAACATGACGCACGTCAGTAAAGACCAGTTTAAAGTACTTTCGAACAGAGAAACTTGAATGATTTCAAAGAGCTACATTAAAATAAAATATCTAGCAATGGTTTTCCTCGTGAATCTGTTTGGATGGATAATCTTAATCCGATGCAATGGTGTGGTGGTTTTGAAGTCATTTGAATTTTCGCTTTTTACAATCAACTAACCAAGGTTTATCATTAATACTTTATCACCTCTGTAGGTTTAATTACTTACATTTGGTGCGGTTTAATCGAGACAATATCCCGCTGAGTTATAATAAAGCAAGCGGAACTTCAGCTCGGATAATCTTAAAACAAATCAAATGTTTTTCTTGCCATCCTTTCGTTTTTCTCAAGTCGTTTGCTTTTGTCCGATTAGATAAACAGACAATGTTTTATAGCGACGTTTATTTGTGCATGCGCGTATACCTACTCCCCTTTAGTAAATAAAACATCGTCTGCATGCGAATGTCTGGTGGCTGTTTTTCATCCAACAAGACAATGCATATTCAATGCTTTTTGATAACATTAAGAGCGTTTGGTGTGATGCAAAATTCCGGAAAGATTCTCCAGTAGCACATGAAAAACACGGCGGACAACTTGGAAAAGCAAGAATGAAGCCTCACCGCTTCGTGACTTTTGCCGGAGCTGTAGGTAACGAGGGCGTGCGTCATTACAAGACTTTTAAGTCATCCTCACACCACGATTACTTTAAAGCACATTTGCACAAGTAAACTACTAACACTTGGAGGTGATAAATCATGAACAGTGACACACGACGTGATAGTGTGAGACTGAGATAGCAAAACGTTTCACATCTTGAATAATGCGGCTCCAATCAAAGTATGGTGAATTTAAAAGAAAAGATGTACCGAAGAAAGAGACCAGCCGAGCGTGGATTGACAAAACTAAGCTACGTTCACGTCGCCTGAAGCAAGATCACTAATGGCAAAAAGGGCTCAAGTAATTGATTAAATAAAGTTGGCATTAAAAAACTTTTAACTGGCTCTTTTTTTTACGTTTCACGGTGGATAAACACAAAGAAAAAAGTTTTCCCGAAAATATTGATGTGATGTATCGGGTATTTTAAAGTCACGGAATGCATACCAAGGCGACAACACTATTAAAAAAGAGAAAAGGAAAGCAACCACTAACTTAGCAGTCATAGACAGCACTTTCAGCCCGATTAAACCTCCATTATTAGCCCCCTTTTCTATGCAGGAGCCCGAAGTCATCGAGTTGCAAAATGTGCAAAATAAAAGCACACGAAGCAGAGCTACGTGTTTCACCGATGTACTTCACATATGACGCCTTCTGTGATATATTACTGAACGAATGTAACACAATATGAGAATTTTTTGTGATATAAAAGGATCAGCTGAGCAACTATGTCGTTCTAGGGGAAGTAGGGATGATCGGCACTAACAAAAACTATCCCATCTGCACAGTCGCGCATGTTCAGCAAAGGATTGCCGCAGCGGCAAAATGAGTGCACATGCTTGTAACTCGCGAGAAATTTATGCGAGCAAAGGAATGGGAACTGCAATATTTTCAAGCACTATCGAGGCAAAATGGCTGCATTTTTTTAAAATTCGTATTGCATGTTCTCATTTCGCGGATAAGTCCAAATCAAAAGAGATAAGGTTACATTTTTCAGGGAAGTTTTTGTCAAACCTCCTCCGTCACATTCTCACTCAACAAAAAAAAGGACTGAGTTAGCAGGTGTGAATTTAGTGACTGAAGTTGAGCAGCCGTAACATATATCGTAGCACTTGTTATCGCTTTAGTGCTTCTTGTCATCGCCTCCTCAGTAGGCAAAATTCCCTGGAGAAGAGTTTTTTTTGTCTCGGCGGAAAACCCGCTTCAGCTCATGAAACATAGGATCTATTTTTTTTTTGTATTATTGCGGGCAAATTATTGTCCATGATGACGCTATCTATGCGTCTGTCTTCCTCTAGATCTAAGTACGAACCAAAAAAATTCGTTTATAATTCAGCTCATTATATAAAAGCAACTATTTTTGCTCTCAGTAGATCATATCAGGAGATTGAAAGCATTACAGGCATTATGCAACTATTACATTCAGTATGATATTTTGATAGATGTTTGTAAATCTTGTTGGATACTACCATATAACTAAAAATGTTGCTTAAATTTTCATCAACGCTTTTTTACCTATTTGCCATTCTTCTTGATGGTCTCGCCTAGTCAAATCTTTATAGCATTGTGCTTGCGCAGTTTTTCCATACTTTAAGGCTTCATTGTGCAAGTACAGTCTTAACAAAGTAAAGTCACTATTTAGTTCGCTTATTGGCCAAAATTTGGGTCAAGTTCGCCACAGCAGCCCAAATTCGATACAAACTGATTAAGTAAGACTATGTAAAGTACGGGGGTGGGAGATGGTCTCATGGGGTGAGGCTTTTACGGCTAACGGTTAATATCTTTCCAAAGAAGTCATCAGATAACTTTTTTAAGGTTATATTTTTTTTACGACGAACGGTTAAACTTTGTCAATTCTTATGGTTAACGGCTGAATTTTTTGGCCGGTTTACCGCTGACGGTTAACCGTATTGATACCCTCCTACAGGGGGTGCGCAAAAAGACTCACTTTGTCGAAATGTTGACGCTTGCCGCATTTACCACGCCTTGTTTGGTAACCTTTCCCAAAAACTCGCTACCAAGCATTTACTTGACTAATTGTCCCGACGCCAGCAGTCCGTGAGAACAGTCTTTCAGGGTGATCAGTATACAGCTATTCTATTTCCATAAGATTTGAACGTATTGCCCATATTATTGGGGCTAGCAGTCATGATACTAGGATTCTTTGCCTTAATTTGGGCAGGTAACACATCCACCTGGCCGCGAGACCACTTTTACTCTATGCCTAAGTCAAAACAGATCTAACGTTTATTTTAATCGTACTGGCTAAAGCGCATGTCATTTACGAAGCCGTTGAATGAGTTCTATTCGTCGACCAACGGTTCAGGGTTATCGATTGATAGCATCTTAAAATCAGACCATAACTTCGGTGCGCGCAAAAATATCGCAGCAACTGTTACTATACCACAAATTACTGCTATCACAAGGAAGAACCGATCCAGAATCCTTGCGACAAGAGTCCACTCCCAGTGACGTATGGCCAACTCGTCTTCGCTTAAGGCTTCATTGTCATCCATGTAAGGACGTGCTTCCTCCTTTTTCTTGAGCTGATCGTCCAGCGTTTCATTAGAGCTCTTGAAAGGATATTTGTTTACACCATAATTGAGCTGGATTCCAAGATTTTCCATTTCTGCACCTAAGGACTCAGTATTGGAAGGACCACAGTAAATGGTGTCACCAAATGTTACGTTAAATCCCTGGTTGTGCTGGTCTTTCATTTCCTCTTGTTTCTTTTTGAAGGATCTTTTGCAAACGTCGTTAATAATGCTTTGCTGTTTTCGTCTTCGGCTTCTTCTGCTGGATTTTCGTCGCTGGATTTTTCTTTTCTCCGGAGTATCCCTCAGGAACACTATGGTTGCCATCCACTCTATGACAAGTGTTCTCATCCATCTTGGCATCCTACGATTCGTCCGGTGATAAAAGTTCAAAATCGTCGTGGTCACCACAACCGAGGCACCGATCTCCAAGATGATAGCAAAGTAATACTGACCCAGGATAGGAAAGTCATAAGATGGCATGATCTCTGAGGTAAGTTGCTGGAACACAGTCATTGCCAACAACACGGTAATGCTTAAACCGATCCGTTCTCCCGATTCAGGTGGCAAAATAAAACCAAGAAAAATCATGGAGGAAATTAGACAGCAGGGAACAATGTAATTAATGAAATAGTCCATACTCTCCCTACCCATTTCGATCGTCACCGTAATGTCAACGAAGGGCTCTTCACAACATTGGTAGTGCTCTATGTTTCGCTTCATCTTCACTTTATAAATTTCCCATTCTCCATTTTCTTGGTAATGCTTGGTTGGAAATGTCAAATTTTTTATGGGGGTTATGTCAAAGGTAGTGGCGTCGTGCATCCAGGAACCGAACTTGAGTTTACATGTTTGATTATCAAATGGAAAATACGTTACTTTTACTCTGCAAAGGACGTTGAATATCATTGGGTTGAACCACACGTTGGTGCCATTGAAGAAGAGGGTGATACCGCTCCGATAGCTAGTCCTTCCACCGCCAAAGTGATCTTGCTCGTCTTTGCTACAAGGAAATAAACAGAAAAATTGTTAAGGCAGCGTAGGAAAACAGCTTGTGTTATCATCATTTCTATTAATCTTAACGTTCCTTTCATGTTCCCTTCCAATGTCTTTTTCCAAAAACTGTGGTGAAAAAAAAAAAAAAGATCATCGTGCTTGTCCAAGAAATATGGTGGGGCCAATATTAATCTTATCCAATTTACGCCTGTACTGGTACTAATCAGGTGCGTCATTTCATCGATTCACAATACATTTTGCGGTAGTTGAAGGCAATTTAAAAGCAAAACTTGGAAATATAATGGATAGATAGAGAATCTCTTGAGTATGGAACAATGTAATATATGATGTGTAGAACCGAGTCGTTCCTTTCGAGGTCACAATTCGCATCCTCGAGCGACGGCCTTCGTGCACGCTTGTAGCTATGTTTTTTTCCCTCCGATAAATTTTTCTAGTTTCTCCAAATGAAAGGCGATGACTTGTACACCAAACATAAAAATCATAGATCACCTCGTTCGTTTAACAGCAAAATACCATTGTACCTGTTTATCTCGTCTATTGATCGAAAAACAATACCGTGCTCTTGGAAAAGGCGCACGCGTGCGCCTGATTATGTGATTTTTTATGCGCATTACGGATGCGAATGAGGAATTACTTGAAGAACTATTCTGTTCAGTTGATGACAAAATAATCAGAATTTTGATATCAATTCCACGTCCAGTCATCTACAAAATATATTATACTTTGGCTAAATATGCTAAAAGCTCAAAAACGAGCCCAATAACCCGAATATTCTCAGAAAAAAATAACAATCAAACTTTAATTCTTAGAAGGTTTTATAATGGATAGATCCATCAACTTAAGGACCAGTCATTTTTTACCGCCTGAAGGGGGAGGAGGGTGGAGGAGTTTTTTTTGGAGGGGGTCACATGGTTTTCAGGGGAAACGGAGGGGTGTCAGTCTATGTCAAATCATCCACTGAATACATGGGGAGGGAGGGGGGAATATAAAATAGACAGATAGGGGGATCAAGTAAATTTTATCGTGACTTAACCCCACCTTCCTCAAGCGACAAATGGTAACCGATCCTTAAATAAGAGATGACTGTTATAGCGGCCACTGTCCTGTTACCAGGTCCTGCATCTTACAAATTGAGCAAACCTGATCTCACCACATGATTAACAACTTACTTGTTATAAAGAAGAATATCCGGGACCCAGACCCTCTTTGGCTCCACAAAAATTCTGTCTATTCCGTCAAATTCAGACTTGTTCCACCGCAAGGAAGGGTTCTCCCATTTCTTAAGAACACAAAAAAGCCACATTTTGTTCATCATTTATGAGTTCATTAAATTCACCTTGAAACTCATAACTTAATTTCCGAAATGGAACCACGCTCATGTGATTTCATACAAACATCTCAAAAATGACGAACAGCATTTTAATTTTAATAATAAAAAAAAACCGCCCGTCTACTGAAATTTTTACTTCCTTACCAAAACTAGATCCTTTTGAAAAGTATCTTACTTTTTCAGCAATGCAGTCGGTATCTTTATGCTTCTCTATCTGAATTATTTTCAAGTCAGTATAGACAGTATTTCTGTTCGTTTACTAAATCAATCAGATGCAAACTTAAAATCACTCTCAGTTTAGTGAGGAATTTCAGTTTTTACGTGCTTAAATCCGTTAATATTAAAGCTAGCAGCGAATGCAAATAGGGCGTTTTACAATAGGGTTTCGTAAAACCAATAGAAACGGCCGAACAGAAGAAAGGAAATACCTTTCAAAGTAAAAACAACCAAACTGCCCAAAGCGCGGGAAAACGCGGGAAACCAAGTCACGATTGGTTTCATTTATGCATCTATTTGGTCTAGATGGCGGCGCGAGTTTTCTAGACCAATCACACACTGACGTAAAGCGAAACCAACGCAATCTCGAATTATTTTTGACACTCAATTGAAAATAGCTCTGTTAGCCGATTCAAAATTACTCGAGGCTTTAAATAAAACTGACCTGTCTAACCCAACCATACACTGTCATTGATTGCTCTTTAGCGTTCTGTAGAGGAACAAGAAAATATCAGAGAGATATGTCACAAAGTTTTATCAATAGCGGCAGCAGTTTTAAGCACAAGTATAAAGGAGAGGAACGTCTTTTTGTCGAAGGCAGAGGGGGCGAGGTCACTCAGCGAGAGGTTACGTGACTTCGTGCGACTTTATGACTTGCACTCCCACCACATTTTTCATAATTTAAGATTTTCCAACCTTAGTCCCTTCTCCTCTTTGGATTGTTTTTTATCTTAGCAAACCAAAATTTTTAACTTAACTCACTTAGTAGGAAGCTATGAAGGTCCCAGAAAAATGGTTTGTGTCAAAGCCTCAGTTAGTTCCTTTATCATGTAAATTCTTTCATTCCCGCGATCTAAGTATCAATAGGTTATTTCCAAAAGATCTTAAGGCTAGCGCTCTTTTTTAAAACGAGGCCTGGTCTTCGGCCATTCGTATGAAAATGATTGCAAATTGCACTTAAATGAAAATTCATAATCATATGAAATGATAAGCTCCAGGACTCGCTTTGGAAACGAGGCTAAGGGAAATTCGGAAATGGCCTTTTCTCCCAACAGATAGCAATATGTTTCCCTAGAATTTGATATCAAAGTAGGCTTTATCTCCTGGTTGATATTTTCCTTTTTTTAATTACTTTTCAGCTTTAAATCAGGCATGGATATTAAAAGGAGAAACTACTTATTGATTGCTCCTAGGAGTGAAAGGTCAAAAGGAACCCCTTAAACCCCTGGAGTGATTAGCAGCTAATTTCTCCTTACCATATCACCCCTGAGTTACGCATTAAGGTCACGAGAATGAACGAAACGATCACCAAGTAAAGAAGCTCTTGATTATTAAACAAATTCTCACTGTCAGCACCGAAGGAGGTTTGTAGAGAACAGTATGGAGAATAGGCATAATGATGTTAAGGGTTCACCGAAATTAATGGTCCTCTTGTTGTCCTTGATCAAAACCCTATTCACACAAATAAAAGATACACTTACCACTTCAACAATTTTGATGAGCTCGAGTGCAAACTGGACGTTAATGGTAGTAGAGAGGTTATGCCGCGGCAAAAGGTCGACGCTGTAATAGCTCTCATTAAAAAGCCGTTTGTGAAGTCTCTTTTCGGCACTGAGTCTTGCATCACTTGCCGCAATACCTAAGATAAATAGATTAAAGACCACGTTAAGCCCAAAAGTTGTAGTAGAAACTTATGCCGGCCGACATTCATCAGAAGCTACTTATCTGTTCAACTTTAACTGAACATTCCAGTAGTTTTATGATGGAAAAGCTTGGCAACCTGCGATGGATTACTTCCAAAATCAAGTTATCCCAAAGCTTTTAAACAAAACTATTACAAAAATGTTACCCATAATTCATAGGGCGCTTTTAAGTTCGTCAGACTTTCGCCAATACAGACTTTACCCAATTATGGGTACAATTTATTACATATTTTTGGAAAAAACCACGATTTTCGTGGTTGTGTTGTTATTAAAGCAAGATGTGGGGCCCCACTCAGTTTTATCAACGTTGTCACATGCCCACACTCCTGGCCGCTGAGTTAGCAACTGAAGCTACTACATGGATCGTTTTAACGATGGAGCGATGAAATTATGAAATTGAAGATGGTTTACATAGACCTCTATCATGAGGGTAAATCTTTTTTTATAACCTTTTAATGGGCCCTCTTAGCTTTAATTACTAATCAGCTTCTTAGATTCCTTAACAACAAGCTTCCCAAAACACTTCCTTGAAAACAAAGAATTTTAAAGGCATGTAGCTAGTTTGCATACACACGATACAACAACTATCATATCCATAATTTTTGAAAGAGGTCTATTGCTGAGGAAAAACAGCCCTGCGTGTGTGGGATTCAAAAAGAGGCCGCTGTTCGCATCAACCCCTACATCTCTGTATTTCCGCCTTGAAGATAGAGCCCACTTTTTATGCAATTAATGATTAAAAGAGGTGGACACCAAAGACGCCATTTATGGAAATCGTCAGTGTTACATTCTAGTTGAAAAAAATATACATTTTATCCCATATCCTGGAGGTACAGTTTGAAATTTAACGCAAAAGAAGTTTCTATTGTTAATGCCTTGTCAGAGGGTGCAGTATCTGCAGTATTACCTTGAGTTTTCAGGTACCATGCTATAAACTTGTGCACGAAATGATACAGTTTGCATACTCTTTATGTTCTCTTATGGCAGGATGTAACTAACAGAAAACCTTCAGTATGCAGCACAGTTGGTCGAAGCGCGAAATATAGGTATCTGAACTTATTATCTCTTTTTTAAGTAACAGTAGAAATATACGGACCCAAGGAAACGGTTGTATCATGAAAAATAATTGAAAAACTGGAAAAGAGATTTGTCCTTGCTTTATCGTATGGTTCTTTGAATGGTTTTGATATCGAATTTTACCGTTCCAGTTTTATTTTGGGTTTCTCTGCCTTAAGACTTCCTTAAAACGATATGATGAGAATTAATGAAAAAAACAGGAAATAAACACCCACCATATCATTCTAAACTGACAAAAAAACCCACACAAAGGAAGACACGACACAGGCGGGGTCAGCTGCAGAAGTTTATGTACTGAAATTTTTGACATTTTTCCTTGGTTGAATTATGCCATTTCCTAATATTTCGTTTGTTCTCATCATATTTTAGTTATTCGTTTATTGAGTTCGGACAACCTGTGCTTCTCGCGGTGGTAATTGTTGGCACGTCTTAAATCAGATTTCAAGCCTCTTTGTAACTTAAGCCTGCACCGTGCTCTCATTTAGTAAGTGAGAGTCTGGCGATAGTTACTGCGATTTGTTATGGTGTTTCCTTACCTTTTGATAAAGTAAATCCCAGCAATACGTCAACCAGGAATATAAGCTTTCTCTTCCTTGAGGGAGACATCTTCGTCCATTATTTACAGTCCATCTGTCAAGATTTGCGCAATTATTTATTGGAATCTGCTTATATTTATGGAAAACTTACGCTTTTTTCAAATTAAGGGAATGTTTAATTATTGATAAGCCAAAGTTGAATAATTTATTCTTATTCCGAAAGTTACCTCATTTAAATTCTTGGATAAATATTTTTTCCTTAACTTCATTCGTCAGCTTCAGCTAAAAAAGGAACAGAATTAACCAGACAATTGAATGGCGATATAAAGTCAATTTTTTAAAAAGTGTCGTGTGGTTTCGTTACATTTATTATCTAGAAACACGAATAGCATATCTTTTAAATAGAATCCCAAGTTTTAAGTATGCTTGAATTGTTATCCAATTTTTTGGTATTTATAAACAAAGCACGCCACAGTTTATTCCAAAAATTCAATATTCTACCATACGCGGCGTTTCTTGATTATATCTTCCAGTCTCCTTCAGTAAAATAAGCGTTACCTGGAAATAAGACCGCCCAAGTATCTTGATCAGATGCTCTGTACACTATCTATAAATGATTTCCTCTTACCCAAAGTAGTCAGTCGTGGAAGTCAGTTTTAAACATATCCCGCAAAAGACATTATTGCCTCATTTAGAAATATCTTCCCAAAACGCTTAAAATTTTCGCGTATTTTGAGCTCGGGCTTCTTATGCTAAAGCCAGCTGTTTTGAGAACATCTCTAATTCGAAATTCATGAATAACTGAAGCTCTCCTGGATAAAACGCCGATGCCTTTGATTGGCTCATCTGTAAAACATTCGCCGATTAACGACTCAGCGCTTGGATGATATCTACTGGGCGGATTTTTATTTGTTGTCACTTTGAGAGGGCACTGTTTAGTTTTCGCGAAAACTAAAGAAAAAAAAATTTTGAATTATTTAGTGTTGATTTAACTTTCCTATTCAAAAGAAATTCAAAAGGCTGCCATGGTTCAGGTGAAGTTTGATCTTTCACAAGGCGATCTGCTTTCAAATAAAAGCACTCGTAGTGAAATATGGCAGTTTACTCAAATTAATATTTGACGTCTTCCGCTGTTCATGTTGATGAAGCGGGTTACATGAATTGATGAGTTTTCGCTTATTCTGCATCTGTTTATCGACATTTGTTGCAAAACAAACACAGCGATCTCGGTCTCCTTTAATTTATTTACCGCGTTTACTTAAGAGTTGTTTTGGATTTATTCGACATAAAAGCTCACCACTCCTCTGCAAACAACTGTCTCTTGCGTAACGGTTGCCAAGCAACGACTCCCAAAATGTGGCTATCTTAAATTCAACTCAACTCAGCTTATGTTACAAAAATATTCAAAAGTTAGGGAGTCGCATAATTATAAAAAATTGTAACTATAAGCAGAGTAAAGACAACCACAAAGAAATTCGTTTTGTGTATCAGGCAGCCTACTGAGATCTTACAAATTGTACTTTTACAGCAGGCAATGTTACGTCACATGTTGGGCAAAAATAGCAATAAAAATTAAAGCCGTTTTTTTAGGCAAAGTCGTTTGAGATACGAGATCGTTAAAAAAGTTCTGATTTCTTAACAGTAGCTGCACTAAGCTGTTCGCTCTTGATTCATTTTAGAAACGAAATATCGTTATTTGCAGAATTTTAACTCAACGAGGCAGATGCTCTATTTAAATTTTTCATCGCGGGAGTTAAGATGGCGAACTTATTTCTGTTCGGCAGTGGGTATATCCTCACTACAATATCGCGTGAGAACATTTCCAAGTTCAAAAATCTTCATTTTGTCGCCATTTACAAGTAATTTCTAACGAGGCAAAGTGGATATTAGATAACAAGTTTGGCCATCTGTTTAGTCGAGAATTTTGTAATATTCGCGCTTTAAAAACAAAACAAAAATCGTAAAAAACACTTTAAAAATTACACTTTTGTATTCCCGTCGTTTCAGGCTTTCGAAAAGTTACTGGTCTATTTAGAGCAGGCCCTTAGAATCATGCTGAAAACTTGAGTGATAACACACAAACTTTTTTTCAAATTGTGTATAAAATTAATACTACTCGGGTAAGTCGAGATGTGTACACTGCATCTATAAGAAAAAATATTATAAAACGCTACCACAAGCAAGCTATTGAAAGAAGGAATGAATTCTGAATTTTTTTTCCGAATAGCTTTTCCGCGATCAAAGAGCGCATATGATAGAATCGTAATCGTACATCTAAACGTTTTAAGGGGAGGATGTTTCAAGCCACCCTAAAGTAAAAGGAACTAATTAGAAAAAAAAGAGGCGTTCTTAGTAGTTCGTAGAAGCATTCTATGGAAAGTCAACGTTCACAGAGTCATCGCATCAGATCAATAAAATCATTTGACAGTACTCGCGAATGTTAAAACGAAAGAGTTATTGTTCTTTCAGAATATATCACTAAACGATGCTTATGTACGTGACAAAAGGATTAGGTTAACACCTAACTTTTCACAGAGCAAAACTTACCTGAAGCGTATTACGAAAATACCATCATTCCTTTGAGATAAAGAATTGTTTCAGTTGTTTTTTTTCCTGACACGGAGATTCAGAAGTGGTTTGTTCAAACATGAATTGAGTCGAGTTACCCTCCGGCTTTGTGTGATCAAAATCAAATTATTCAAACTGATCTTTGTGTTTTAGAGCTCTACGTAAATACAAATATTCGTCAAGGCGTAGACAGCTGGAACTTGGGTGGAAAACGGTCTGGAGGAGGTTTTCTGATCAATGGAAAAGACGCTTTAGTTAATGGCCGTCTGCAGATGGCAAATAGCACGTCTTTAAAATGAACATATCATGAAGGCGTTTTACATTTGACAGCTTCTTATTCATTATGTCGTAGCATCTCACAGCGAGAAGCCAAGTGGTCGAAATTTGCTTTTATTCTGTGCAACCTGAACTCAATGTTACTTTCCATTTTTCATCACGACTGTCTGCCGTCGATTGCATTACCTACTTTCTACAATTTACTCTATAAGTCACTACTTTAAACAAAGAAAAATCAGGATTTAAAGCTAAATTTAGTATCATGCAAAGCCACTAGACAATATCTGTCAGAGATAGAGAGGCAAATGACAAATTCGAACAATAATGCATTATTTGTTATCTTTCAATGACAAGAGGAAGATGTGAATAAATGAATGTTTTTCCGCCCCGCGATTCATTTTGATTCGTAGGATATTCAAGGCAGACTTATCTTACCGATCGCTCATATCGATATCGAAAAAAAGCTACGCATTGCATTGAATTTAAGTGCATTAAGCTTCGACACCTGCACTTATTGAGACGACTTACTCAAAACTACGAACAGTTCAGTGTCAAATCTAGCCCATTTTAGTTAATAAATATCAGATTATTAAAAGACGTCATTTGAATTTTCTTTCAAGGAATTGGATAATTGCAACGAGAGTTTTAGCATTGAAGGGTACTAGAAGGTTCATTGACCAATAAGATTTAACAGTCTGATTTTAAAAGGCTTCCTTTTATATGTCTCCAACCAAGAAAGAATATTTATAAATCTACTGCTCCAACTAATTTGCTGGTTTTGGTTAACAAGACAGGCAAACTTTAATGAAGTTCGTACAATGAATAGCAGGGCCCAGGCCAAGACGACGACGTAAACAAGGACCGAAAAATAGCGCAGCACGTGCATTTCAAAACTTTTTCGATTTCTAAGCCGTCCTCTGCTAAACCACAACGTGAAATCACCAAAATTTGCATGGTATACGAACGGAAACCCCGACGGTAAATTTTTTAAGTTTCCATTTTGAACTTAACGCTGCTCACATGCGTTAAGCTGGTGTTGAGGTGAGGCAACTTAAGAGATGGTAAACACGTCCAGCCATTTGTGAAATTCTAACTAAAAATAAGAATTCATTTTTTTCGATCGATGTCTTGGATGGCGCTGCCGTCTTGACTGCTTAAGGTCCCTAGTGTCAGAACTGACTGTTGTATGCTGTCGTAATGGAGAACAGAAAAGCCTGGGATATTCCCAGTATTTCACAAGGTTGATATCATATCATTTAGGGAATTTAAGTCAAGTTAACAAATAGATTGCAAGTTGCCGCGCGTCCGTTCAGTGACAGATCACAAATGACGTCAAAATGTGGTCGGAACAAGAGTGGCACTCAAGGCGCCGGCGCGCAAATGTGTTCCTACCACGTTTTTCAGTGATCTGTTTCTGTACATGCCCATAGCGGCATGTACAATCAATCGAAATGCGTGTAGGATTCAGCTTATCATATCATACATCACGGTCTTTTAGTCATTCTCTCACTCACAAAGTTATGTCACATAACGTTTTTTTTTCAAATAATATTTATATCGCTTAATCTAAAGTAAAAATACTACGTAGTCTTCGATCGACCGATAGGTATGTTTAGATGACATGATATAAACACAGGTAAGACGTTTAAGATTTGCGTGCATAACGCTCTCTAGTCTTTCATCTCCCTTGTGTTTAGCGAAGGCTATGTTAACTCTTTACCTCCTAAAAAGTTGCAAGCATCTAATTTCTCTATAAATTATCACTCCTGAATCACGCATCCCGGGAATGCTGTAGTTTTGCGTCGACACGTTCTGTGACTAGTCAATAAATTCGCGTCACTCTTTCAACCAATCAAATGTAAAACTTTAACCACAATTTCTTTTAGTTGCCTTGCAACAGCGGTAGCATGAAATTTTCATCAACAATACAGTTTTGGTATAACCGTGAAGTCATTCAGTTATTATCTACATTACTACAAGAAAACTGTAAAGAAAGAAAAATCTAGGACTAAACCCGCAGTTAAGATCTCTACGGTTGCTCCAACTAGACAATAACTTCATGTCGAACGTTAGTCGATTCCACTTTTAATTGGTTGATTACCGTGTTCTGTGTGTCAATACAAGTCTTGGGAATTGCAAATAGTTTTAATTGCCGCTTCTAGTTATTTCGAAGCAGACATACCGAAAAATTATCTTCTTTCTAAAGTGCTGGCGCAATTCATTTAGTTTTTCATCCGCCTCTGATGAAGGAGTCTAAACAAACTCCGCACCCTGAGGTGATTTTAGCTGTTATTGATATGTTTTGGATGGTTGCTGGTTTCAATTGACAGGTCAAATTATTTGCTGAAAGGTACGGCTCATAATGGCATATCGAAAAAAAATATATAGACCTTCGGTTATGACAAAAGGAATTAACACATGTACTTGAAATGAGTAAAAAAAATTGTGGTCTTGTGTCCAAACTGGTACCACCGCTGTTTTTTTCTTCCTCTCTTGTTCAATTTTGATGCCTGTTTTCCAAAAAAACTCCCACACTTCTCACAAAATTTTTTTTTTTATTGCGGCAAAGGCACTAATATAAACATAAATGCTTGAATATACGTTTGTGCTTCGTTGTAAATTTTTTCGTCCATCAAAGCTTCTCGCTTGAAATTATCTTCACAGGGAAATAGAGATTCTCCGCTAGATTGTAAAAGTTAACTCAGGAGGAATTCGGGATCCAACAGGACATTCATTTTATTCGTCACACTTGAAATTGATGATCAAAAAAAAAATGAAAACATTTTTTCTCTTTTCTAGATAGCCTAAATACTGCACCCTTTGAAATTGTAAGCTTGGCGATGCAAGAAATAGAAAAGCTAAGTCCCCTTTATGTAATCCATTTACCCACAATACACGTAGTTTACGCAGGCACGAATCATTCGCTGTGTCACAAGTTTCCTTGACACAAAACAAAAACAGACAACAAACGAGTCTCTCGTTCAATATTACCCTTTCTCTATTTTATGTAATTCCTATATTTAAATGTATATTTTATGAATATATTTTTTGTCCTCTTGTATGACCAACATATTACATAAAGAATGTAAGTTGTGTTGTATCATTTTTTTATTTTGATAAGCATAAAGTACAGGTCCGTCGACAACCCTTAAATAAGCTCTTCTAGTTAATGATTCAATACGTACCTTATAAATGAAGTTTTAAGATCCTAGCGAGACAGAAACCAACAGATCCCTAAGCAGATTCAGTATTCAGCATTCACCTTCGGTTAACTTTGCAAATTTTGAATGATAACCGTGCCTACATTTGCCAATTTTCGATTAAAAGTACGAAAAGAAATGGAATGGCTAGAAAAAAACAGACTTTTAATTACCAAAACCTTAAATTAGGAGTTATTTTTTTGTACTTTTAATATCAGCCATGACTAATTAAAATAACTCTTAAGATTATTGACTTAATAGAAGTACATTTGGGTTAACCTACGGAAATTAAAAAAGGTGACTCTTTCTGACTTCGATTGGCGCGCTAGGGTTTGCAAAATTCATGCGATAAATATGTCATTTTGAAACCACAAAGCGAAATGTATTTAACGTAAAATTCATGTCGTAGGCTTCAAAAACATTTCGTTTTAAAGCCGCTTGTTTTTTAATGTTATGAATCGAGTGAATTAATCATTTTTGTTTCAAGCTGCGCTGTCTCTTGCTGTCAAGCAACCATTATAACTCAAACCAAGCTAAAGAATGTTTTCCGACAAATTCAATATGTATGTCTTCCCAATGCATAGTAATTAATTTTTTAAAATTTGCTGCTTTCTGATTATTTTTTGTTATTCAGATGATGTAGTGGGAGTGGGAGTGGTATGCTGTTACTGTTACTACTGTACTCTACAAATTGTGTAATACAAAGATTAACTGTCTAACAGAGAAAATGGTGAAACTAGTTATTATCATTATCTTTCACCTAAAAAAAGCACTTAGAATGAATTTACAAGGCCCTATACTAGAGAAAGGTAAAGTATTTTGAATACCAGCAGCGTTTCAACCACAAATTTTTCAAGCTGCTTTCGTTCAAAAATTAATATTTTTATGGTTTAATTATGCGTGCGAACGCCGTTAGTGGTCTGTTCCCCCGGTTAGAATTTAGCCCCTATAATGCACTGACACCGATCGTTATTGTTTACAAAGTGAAGGAAGCAAAAATTTAGACAAATTATATTTTATCTAATGACCACTTCCTCCATTCACTCTTTTACCTCTACGAGTGGCGTATCATCAAGCAATTTGCAATTTTGATCAGTACGATGCAAGACGTGATGACGGTCGGTTGTTTCTTTAGTGGAGTGGCACCCGATAGCAGAGCCTTGCATGCAGCGCTAAATTTTCCTTTCAGCCTGTAACACGTCCGTCGTTTAAAATCAGCTGAGCAAATTGAAGATCAACAAGGCGACTGGATTGGACAACATCAGTGCTCAAGGATTCAGCAAATCGTTTCCTCATTTCATCAATCTGTCCTAAGAGAGTGAGTGGTCGATTTCCATCATCATGGAAATGTGCTAAAGTAACATATCTTTTTAAGCAAGGTGATAGAATTGAACTTATACAGATAAATACTGTCTGAGATGCCCGCAGGGAGGGAAGGCGGGGGGGGGGGGGGGGTTACCTAGAAGAAGACTGATAAAGATATGGATGCGTCGCTGGATGGAGCCGCATTTTCATTTCTGGATTGACTGTAATAGGATTGCACTTTTTATGCAGCTTCTAAAATGGGGTCATAAAATGTGTTTCATTCGCTCAAAAGAGACTAAGATGGGGTCTATAATTGGTCAATGATTACAGTGTTACGGAGTGGACGTCCTGAGAGACCAGTGGCACATATCCAGCAAAAATTGACCCAAGTGATTCCCCCTCCCCCCCCCCCCCCCCCCCCCCCACTCCCCACATCTTTACCTTCCTTTGGCAAAGGTTACAGAAGCCCGTGAAGGGATAGACGGAATTTGTCACATTTTTGTCAAAGGTTTATAACACCTGTATCTTGGATCAAAGTTTGAAGTCAAAGCAACGCGAAGCCGGCCACCTTTTTCAAATATCTGTCAGTTCAAGGCACATCTTTGAATTTCTCAAGAAATTTATGCTCGGCTATATTACTGCTTGACACAGAGCAATATCGAGTCAGATTTCAACTGCATAATTGATTTTACTATAAATAGATCTGATGAAGATTGTCATGCTATGCTGGGTGAAAGTGGTTTATAGTTCAGCTGTGCGTGTTATGAGAACTTTTCAGCCTATATCAGCCAATGAAATCCCTTTTTTTAAGCTAATTGTGCATTTTTTCCGGGACACTGGTAAATTAAACGGTAAGTATAACTTGATGTATGTGGTGAATAAAAGGCGCAAGTGCAATTAATTTGAATCGTAGGTTAATCCTTAACTTGAAGGTACCTGGTGCCTCCCAGCAACCATCTCCTTGAACACTTCTCCTCTCAAAGTATTTTGAATCAGCTGCTCCATCTTTTACATCTTGCTAGGCAAACCAATCCAATTTCTAAACCAGATCAGTGGTTTTATGCGCTTTTATGCGTTAGAAAATGAAAGAAATAAATAGATTATCTAGCCGAGTGGACACAAGGGAAAATAATATATCACGAGCAGTCTCCCTTTTTGACGAAGTCCGTCGCATGAATCCGAAAAAAGTCGGTAAAAAAGGGATGTTAGTGCGGTGCTCGAAACTCTGGGAGAGAGTCGCACAGATTACGTAATTTTCTTACTAATCGTGCGAAGAACATCGCCGAAAAGCAGGGTCTGCTCGTAGTCTGGAAAATATCTGCTAAAGCTAAGGTAAAAATATGAATACCGCTAATTATTGTGGCATTATGAGTCCATAAATGGAATACAGCATGCTTCAGCGGGGCATATCGATCCCAGACAACAAGGCTACACACGTGATCTAGGTTCTCGTTAGATTTGAATTGCCTCCCATCAGACTTCTGTGCAAAATTAAATAAGGATAAAATGTGCACACAAGAAAACATATCAACGATCGCTCTTGTAAAGCTATGGAAAGTAAACAGATTGAGAATTTTTCATGGTGAGTGTAGTTAAATTTCTTAAAATCTAACAGCATCAGAGCACAATTTCAATAGTTAGGATTACGGGCAAGTTTAATTTAAATGCCAATTTCTATTCGTCTGCATGATTTTACTATGTTGTAAACAGAGCATAAAACTTGTCTTATACTAAAACCTAGCTGAATTTCAACCTGTGCAGATGACGCAAATATTTCTACTTGAGTGCAGTTCAAAAAAATCGTTCTTCCGTTCGGTCCAAATGATCAGCAAAATTTTGGATCAACGACTCTCCAGCATTCAAGTGAATTCGATTCAGTGAACAGACATCATGTGAGAACATTCTACAGTTTATGCTAATAAATATTTAATTAAAATTTGCATATTTTCTCACCTAATCGCCATTGCATAGTGACATCAAAAAAGAAACTTTTTTAAAAAATGGATAAATAACCATCTTGGCTTGAGTAACTCATTTGGGTGTTATTTGAATTTAAATAAACATGAATAACATTTCATTTTTAACAGCCACACATTGAGCAACATTGTGTCGGAAATATTCAGCGAATACCACCACTTTCAATGAAAACCGAAAATTTCCAAAGTTTGGTTACAAATTTCCGATTTAACATCGTGGACAACCTGAAAACTTATTTTATTTATGAAGAGAAAGGCTCTTGATATAACTTATCTGGTAATGCTTTCAAACAAAAGGCTTTGTTAAAACTACGGATCTGTTATGAATAAACACCACTAATCTGAATATATCTATGAAAAACCTTTAAGAAGTACGGTACAGATACAAGTTGGTATTTATGTTGGTGGGCTATCTCTAATCTCTTGTTACTATGTAAGGCCACTTTTATTATTTAAAAACGGTTCGTGGTCTTTTGCAACTATGCAACTATGTATGCAGCTTTTGGAGAGTCTTTTTATTTTTTTCGCTTACACTAATTAAGGAGAACTCATCCTTTAATTTATTTGTCAGTTTTCAAGTGACGTTTGCAACACAGTGAAAATGGCCTGAAAGTGCGCCAGCTTTTATCCATTAATCATCATTTTAAAACAAACTCTTGCATATAAAGTTTGAATAGATATACTGATTTGCGCAAAATGCACTACAAGTGACGAACACAAGGTGCAGCTGATTAAAATATTTTGGGAGGAATAATAGTCTGTACATATTGGCCATGGATTGAACCCAAAGCTATGGATGTAAGGTAAAATCTCTCCTTGTACCTAACTCAGGATGTTTTGACGATTAACATAAACGTGATCCGTTCAGCTAGTATCTATACGTGACGGTTACCAACAGACAGCAGACTATTCTACTGCCCTTTGGCTTAGTTCCCTTTTGGGCGTGCGTTCTCCCAAACAAGAGGAGCACGCAATGACTACAAGTGTGCGATGTGGTATATTTCCAACAAAAAATCTCGACTCTCAAAGCAAAAAAGAACGCACCAGGTGAGGTTTACACATCACTCACCGACTGTGGCATCTTTTGCGTTCTTAAATGTGTGCTAATGAAAATTGTATCTTAATGTGTTGTTATCTCACCTACAAATATCTCATGCAGTATTCTATTACAGCTGCATGACAGAATCACGGAATCAAGAAGCTATCATTCATTTGTAACCCAAAGGAAAAACCGTCCCGCTTAGAGCCATCTCAGGTTACTGAAGGGGAGCAAAATTTGTTGATTACAAAACATATAGCTTTGAGAGTGCCTTTCAATAAGTTTAATGGCTACTCGAAGTTCTGGTTTTTTGCAGTCTCAGACCGAGTCAATCTCTGATTTCATATGATCCTCAAGTCGCAAAGAAATTATTGCCTTCAAAAGTAAACTTTATCTCAAGGTTTATTTGATATATCGGTACAGTACTTTATCGGTGGAGGATTACTGGTGGAATCGTTTCATTTGCTACTCTTTATCTACCCGCTTCCGTGGACCTTTGAGTGCAGACAGTTAAAGATATAAAATGTTCTTCATAATGACCTATTGTCTCTGTAAGAACTGAGATTTTGAAGCAGTTATCACGCTAAAAAAGGTGGCTTAAAAGCTATTTACTAGACTCTGGCGGCGGTCAAAATATGATATTAGTCTTACATCAAAGAACAATGCCTTCTTCCTTTTAAGGCTATCTTTAATACAACAACATTGTAATGAAGTCTTTGAAATTTGAACAATACGTGATCTAACTGCTCATCTGCTCTTCCTTGCATAGTCAGTAAGCACTAAGTTACGGTTTCTACACCAAAAAACGTGGACATGATTGACTAAATTGTTCTCTGAGATGTTTATTTTTGCTTGATATGTTTCTTTGTATCCAACACTTCTGCAGTGATGGGTGTCATTTACATTTAAATGAGTTTAGCGATCTATAAAATGAATACAGCGTCGCCCACTCTGGTGCCTTCATTAGAGCAGCTGGAGGCCATGGTAATTATGTATGGATGACATTTTAATAGGAAATTAATGTTATTCTGTTTAGCATTGGAGCCAGATAGTACCAACAGCGAGTGATAATGCATACAATCATTGCATGAAAATGATATTTAACATCGTGATTCACCTAATGATGCAAGATCCTTGGTAAAATATATTGGACCATAGCAGAGCACAAAAAGTAAAAGGTACGCAAACTATTATGGGAATTATTTAGTGCGCTTTACATTTTGTCTCCAAACATTAAATGAAAATTAAAACATTTTTTTTTTGACACAGTAAAAGAAACTTTTTCAAGGAACAATCTTGTTGGCATGGCTCAACGTTTTAGCTATTATATGAAAATAATATGATTGTTTGTCATGGCGTTTTGAAAGTTACACCGCTGCGCCATTAAGGTTGCTAGTTATACTTTCATTAGAAGACAAGTATTATTTTAGCATAAGGAGGTTAAAAAGTTCTCTATAATAATACATGAATTCAGAATTGATTGGATTGGAATACTTCAACTCCTCTGTTCACGGCTCCTACGACTATCTCGAGTAGTAGCATTGGGCAAATGTAATTGAGTCTGATGGCATAACACGAACCAAGGAGGTGTGAAAAAGGCAAAACAAACGCCAGCAGCTATTTCATTTGTTCTTGCGAAACTCGAAAAAAAGGCCTTCGTAAGCAAGTGACACGTCCTACAACCCATATTTTGAGAGAAATATTTACAATTTATGAAGAAAATATACTGAAAAGCAGACTTTCTTCGCTCTCCAATTTTTGAAAATTACAATTCATGCAAGAGGCATGTTGAAGTGTTAAAACGTGTTCAAAAAGGAAGATCGCATAATCAAAGACTTTTCAAGGTGCCAATGAGTGAGTCCTTTGAAAACACTTTGGTAACGACTTCACTATTTTCTTATTTATTTAAGTAACTTTCCAATGGGGTACATTGGCTTTTTCTCAGCCCGATATAATAATTTTTTCCTCTAGCCGTTATCATGGAGATAACATGGGGGCTTGCTAATTTTTGCCCTCGGCAAGGCAACTGAGAATACATACACCGGCGTCATCTGTTATTGGTATCAGGCAGTTCGAATTCGTTTTAATTTCATTCTCCGGAAATATGGCTGGCTTCGGCGCGGATAAAACGGGTTGTTCATTTTATAGGAGGGGCTAATCCCGAGACATCAAACATAGAGTTTTAATAGCACCCTTCTGCTCATCTATCCATGGTGACTTACACTTTAAGTTTGTTTTCCATGAGCCCTAGGTCATACTGATTTGTGTTGTATTTGTGGTGTCACAAAAAGTGTCACTATACTTGAAAACGTTTATTAGCATTATAACAGCCGACTTATTCATGGGACAGATTACATCGCTGAACCGAATACTCTCTAATAGCACCAGTATTACAACTGAGGGCCGAATATCAACAGGCATATAGCATTCAACTGTTTTAAGCAGCGACATGATTGTAACGTTGCTGGCATGCGTTTCTTTTCAAATGCTTGGTTTGTTGTTCATCTTGAACATCAAGTAACCTAAACCGTAGGGGGTCTTCCTATAGACGTATTTTTATTTTTTGTCTCAGTAGTTCCCTTCAAGCTAAAAAATGGGGATAACCTAAGGCCAGATGGGCCGTCAGGCTCTTTTGCTGACTTAACCTGTGTAAATAATGTTGCCGCAGGAATTAATACGTGTATGAAAAAAGTTTTTATTGAAATAAAACTTGTACCAATCTTAGACGTAATAAAGATTCTCATTAGGACAAGATTACAGAAAGAAACTATATCCTTCAAATTTGTCTCTAAATTTTAAGCCTTTTTTATCATGGTTCTTCTAGGTCGAGGTCTATGATGAATAGGACTAGATACTGCTTGAGATGACTCTATGAGCAGAATGGTTATATGCAGATTCTCCTGGAATCATAAAAAAGGAATCTTAAAATAACTTAATGGGGTGGACTTTATTGAACTCAAGAAAAAGGCCTGCACGGAAGACTCTGTATGTCGCGTTAAAATATATTTTAAAAAAAGATATCGCCAGTTAGAATTCGGCCTATGGTGCAAGATCTGGAAGTAGAGGTAGCTAAGAGATACCATCCAATTGATTGTACATTTTGCATTTTTTTCCAACAGATCTGACCCGGGACGATTGACTTTCAGATGCTTACAGTCTCAACTGGCAGTCTACGCAATGCTCACAGGCTACCCAATGATTTCAATGGGTAAATTTGTTCCCCTATTGGTATTCATCTTTCATGTCACAGGTATGTCACCATAGACGCGGTGGCCTCATTGTTAGTGCGCTGGACTCCGAGTCGAGAGATTCGAATTCGAGACCTGACCAAGTCAGTGTGTTCTTGGACAAAACACTTTATTCTCACAGTGCCCCTCTCCAACCCTGCTCTGGTTTTTCGAAGGTTAGATGACGCCGTCCACTGGATAAATCTCTATCCATTGGATAACGCTGTACGTATTGCCATCACTTATCCGCTGGATAGTGATTTATCCGTTGGATAGCGTTATCCTGGATACAACTGGGCACAGGAGTATAAATGAGTACCGGCGAATTGTCAGTGAGGCCTTGTAAAATGCTGGGGGGGTAATCTTGCGATGGACTAGCAGGAGGGGGGAATAGTGATACTCCTTGTCGCTTCATTCTAAGGAAGTTGGGATAAGTTTCGACTGGGTGGGCCACATAGCTTGCGTACAGAGTTCACCTTTACCTTTATCTATCATATTAGTGCCCACTGCCAATCATCATCATCAGTTTTCCGTTTTTGTTCCAGAGGGCGCCGTCAAATCTAACGAGACACAACTGTACGAAGACCTATTTAAAAATTACAACAAATATAACCATCCAACAGTCAAAGGGGCTGATGCTGTCAAGGTCGTGTTTGATTTCCAACTCATTCGTATAATTGATGTGGTAGGTCATTTTTTCTCTTCTTTTAAGGTAAATGAGGACTGGCTGTTGGCATGGGTTGATGAACTCGAATACAACAATGAATAGGTTGTACACTTTTATTAATTAAAATCTCTAAATCAATGATTTTTTCAGAGTGCCAAGGACCAGTTCATCAAGACTTATGCCTGGGTTAACCAGGTGAGAGAAGTTAGTCCCTTAGATTAATGCAATTTTTTTCTTAAATTAAATATCAAAAGTTATTCGGGATTCTCCCAGAAAACCGGATCATTATTATAAAAACAAATTGATCACGAATTAGCTTCTCACTTTTTGCTGCGCATCTATAACATTTTGATATTATGTGTTGAATTTCCATGAAGTCCTTGTCATATTTCCTTTCATCCGTTTGGTAGTTTTCATTGATTCAGCTTTGATTTAATGACCAACTCAAGCGAATTATTTTTATGAATCTTGTCTTAAGTTGCCCTACCTTTCTTTTCCATTTTTTTCCTTTCGTGTTTGTCCACATTCCTTTGTACCGCCAGTCCAGCATTTCAATTTCAATTTTTTTTGGTTGATATTTTCACCATGGTGGCCTCTCGCATGCGACCGATTTCTTTCTCTCCCTGCATGCTAAAAAAACATTTCAGTCATTTAGGAGGTTGACTACTAAACGTGTGCGAGAAGTTTTCAATCTCCCCTTCGTGTTTTTTTCAGTACTGGAATAATCCTCAGCTTAGATGGGATCCCAATAAGTACAATGGAATCAAAGAAATTCATATACAGCCATCCGATGTATGGGTCCCTGATATCCTCTTATACAACAAGTAAGTGGAATTGTCTAAATAACTGAAAAGTGCGCAATTTATCTCGTCGTTAACAGAAGAATATTCCCTAACATCTGATGGAGGGTAAAATTAATAGAGCTTCATCACCATTTTTTGAGTCAGATACCATTGCCTTTAAAATATTGTGGAAACTTGAGTCAGTCGCTAACTAGTGCAGCAAAACATCAGACTGCAGAGATATAAAAAAGAATCGATGAAAGACGTTTTAGGATCAAAAGGAAGTGACACAGATTGCAAACGGTGATCTTAAAAACTTTAAGCAGTATTGTTCAAGATGCAATTTTCAAGTGATTGAAAGCAAGGAACAGGACAACCAGGATAGACTCTTCACCCGTCTGAGAGCCACGTTAACGTATAGCACCTTACTTCAAATTAACAGGAAAACCAAGGTTACAGACCCAACCAGAACCGTCTGAAAACCAGTTTTATTTATTTTTCTTAATAATAAAATTAACAAAACTTCATTTTCAAAGAGTCGTTCCTTTCCCTCTTACCAGTGTTGATGAAGAAGACCGTTTTGCTGGTGGAAAGTTTACTTACAAAACCAACGTTGCCATGACACACGATGGAAACAGCACATGGCTTAACCCCGCTATTTTCAAAAGTATTTGTAAAGTGGACGTAACGTATTTCCCGTTCGATGAGCAGGATTGCTCCCTGAAGTTTGGTTCATGGTCCTTCGACAGCTCAAAAGTAGATCTTCACGCACACGGTGGAAGTATGATGAACGACAACTACGTCAAGAACGGAGAATGGAGGTTGACACTATTGAAATCTCAAAGAAATAAACAAAAATATCAATGCTGCCCGCACGAATTCATTGATGTTACGATACAGATGCAGCTACAGCGAGAATCGCTGGACTATATTTTGAAGTTAATCATTCCATGCTCGCTGATTTCTTCCATGATATTTTTGGGTTTTGTTCTTCCGCCTGAATCTGGTGAACGAATAGGGCTGAGTATCACAGTTCTGTTGGCAATGACTGTGTTTCAACAACTCAGCTCCGAGCTAATGCCTTCGTATGGATTTCCACTGCTTGGGCAATACTACTTCGCCTGTATGATCGAGATAGGCGCTTCCCTGGTTGTCACTACTCTCATACTAAACTTTTATCACCGTAACAGTCGACGAATGCCAAAATTTTTGAGGGTTGTGATATTAAAATGGCTGGCTCGAGTGGTATTCCCAAAAAGTAGCGCCAAAGACTGGGAAGTGATTTCAACAAATGTGGAAGCGCCCAATTGCAAGTCAACTGCGAATGGTAATGGAGAACAGGGCGACTCTGATAGCGAAAAAGGTTCGTTTTTCCTTGTGCAATCGCTTTTGGAGCACGACAAATCAAAGATTTCTCCCACATATTCCGATCCGTGGATCCCATTGGAAAGGAAGAATGAGTTTGGCAATTCGGCAAACGACACATCACACTACAAGAACACAAATGGCCAAGCTTACGACATGCTATCGGGAAACAGGTCCAGGCATACTGGAAACCAAAGAAAAACAAGATTTTCAAACTACCAAAATAACACCCGGAGAAAGACCTCAAGGAATCATTGTTGCACTCATCGCCAAAGCTCCGAGAAAAGAAGCTCGTCCATTGGTGCTACATCTATTCTTTTGGACCTTTTTCAGAGTACGAACGACTCGGAGCTTTCGCCACAAATGTTAAAGAATCAAAAGGAGTGGATTAAGGCGGCACGTGTGTTGGATAGACTGTTTCTGATTATCTCCGTGTTGATTGGTGTAACTACTCTCTTTGCCTTGTTTCTAAAGGCTCCAAGGTTTCGTTGAGATAACTTGAACAGAGGCTTTAAGTTAAGTGTATGTGCAATATTCACAGAAAGCGCGCCCAAAAAGTTGCTTTAAATGGCAAATATAACATGCTTTCTTTGCACTCAAAGAAAGAGAAAAACGACTTCATCGAAGCTTTTTTCTCCGTCAGGAAAATACCTTTTCATTTTGAAAGAAGGAGAAAGACATTAACTCATTTGAAATTACGTTTTATGCAAGTTGAATTTCAGACTTACACAAAACAAAACAGAGGCATCCATTCTTTTTGAAGAGGGAGATTTGGGTAAGGGAAGCCCTCTTTCTTCTTTTCTTTTTTTTTTTGGCATCTGTTATGTTGTCTTCCTTGAAGTGCCTTTAATCATTCATGAAAAGCATTTGAAATTAAATTCTTTCGCGATTCAGTCATGGATCAGTTTTAGGCTGCTACAAGTTCGCGTCCTGTCTTTCAAGAAGTTAACTTTTCGATTCCGTCGAGCGAGCGAAGGAAAATACCATGTAAAAGGAAAAGTAAATGAGCCAAGGAGTTACAACCTTCTGGAAAAATGAAAGTGAGCTTGAATCATTCAGAGTCTTAGTTATAACGAAACGATAAAAAACGAAGACAAAATATGCTGTCTTCTGACCGAGAAAGGGAAGCCGATTCAGTATAGTACGAATAGTATGGACTTCCGAGTGACCGATACTTTTAAAAGAAGGAAGTGAACTCTCTATTAGCTCCCTTCAATTTGAGTATAGGTCAGGTCGCCCCGTTGCAATGTCACCTCAAACCGCGACGCGCCAGAGCTAATACACCGCGCGTCACCCTGCACAATATTGACTGAAGTTGTTTCAAGACCAGTTAACGGTATGGTTATATCATTTGGTCCAGAAATACCTAGTTCCGATCGTTGAGGTCAAATTTATATTTTTCCTTTCTTTTGAGATTTTATTTATACATGTTTCTAACTGAGCCACGGATCAGCTATGAGTGAAGATCTTAAATTTAACCATTTCACTTAAGGATCCATGGAAATTTCCGTACACGTGTCTGAGTCAATTAAGACCAAACACTTTACAATTTACCATGCTGTGCAACCTTTGGAGTTGTGGCATAACAGCCCTCAAGGAAGGTCATAAGCTTTGCAAATTAGTGTGAGAAAGCATATAGAGATAACTAACGTATCAATCCATTATGAAAAGTGGAACATACCAGTAACTATGATCATATTAAATAATTATGCACACCAATTCAACTACATTAATTTTCTTTTCTTTTTTCGGACTGGATACATCAACCTACATGTTATAACCATGGAAGAGAAGAGATGTAAGTGATTAATTAAGAATAAGATGTGAGAGAGTAAGTAAGGGTAAGAGAGATGTAAGTGATGTGATGTAATATCCATGTCAATTAGAAATTAATAACAATTATTTTCCAAAGTAAAAGTTTGTTTCAATGGTAATAATTTTTATGGTACCTTTTAAGGTTCTTGTGTCCTTCTTCACCAGAAAAATTCAGAAAGCTTGCGGAACATGATTTAATATGGCTATCATTTGGACAATAACAGAGGTACAGAATTAGACCTTTGAAGCTGACCGTAGTATCATCCTAGCAATGCAATTATATTGGGGAGCAGGGATTCAATTCCAGGAGTATTATATTTATGATGAGTTTAGCATTATGGGGAAATTGAAGCAAGTCGAAATAGCCTTAGATTCAGACTGCTTTCAAAGGTTTAACACACCTTTCAAGGTAGTGCGCAGTCTTCTTGCATTAGCAAATGTAGATGCACTACTCTGGGGACCAAGCCATGGCAAATACGCACGAAGACGCCCAAAGAGAATACATATCGACCAACTGATTGATAGATGAAGCAGGAGTGAAGAAATCCTAAATATTTTGAATGACAGATTACAATTGAAGAAACGTGTCATGGAAAGCCGAGCAAGCTCATCCTGATGGATATGATGACCAAATGCATGTGCAATAACTACTAATAATGGAAGAAAAAGCTCTGAAGTTTTAACCAATGTAGGGTTTTTCTGTATGTGAATCAAACATTTTTTATTAATACTAACCGGTAACTTTCAGTTTCTTATACCCATTGTTGGAAAGAAGCTGTTTAAAAAGCACATGAAAATAATATGGGCCTACCCAGTATACTTTGTTCATGATCAATGAAATGACCTTGGCAACCAATACGTGTGAATACGCTTCTATAGTGAGATCATCAATCATCAAACAGTTACAATATTAACACTGACATAGTAATAATGATGGTTCCCATTCCTGCATTGCTTCCACACGTTAATATAACGAATGGTGCATGACTAAAATTGACACACGCCTGTAGAAAAGTAGAGAAGGGTGAAACTAAGGGACCACTCTGGTGTCTGCAGAATTTTGGGAGGATCACACGGTTTTCAGGGGGATCGGAATGGGGATCAGTAGTGTCTAACAGAGTATCAAGGCTAAAGTAGGAGGCTCCAGAAAATTGATTATCAATGAGGGCGGATCATTAAAATAACACAGAGCCTAAGAGGAGGATATTTCACTGTAACAACCAAAATCCTCTGAGAAATTTGGGAGAAAGTTTTCTGTCAATTTAAGACACTCAATCATAAGCCTTTTCAGAGCTCATCTAACCACCTTTTCCAGAGAGAACAACTCTCATAGTTATCTGACTCATTAATTCGAATTTAAAAGCCTTTCCTTTTCTCTGTTTGATTCATGAAAAAAAAAAAAAAAAAGGAAAGAAAATGCTTGTTACTATCTCATTTGGCGACCATACCGCTGACAAGGAGCCAAAATGACCCTGGGCTCGAGATTAATACAAAACTTAATGTCAGCGGTCTAAATTCTTTTTGGCACGCGTACGTTATATGGCGCGAAATCGGCGGGAAATCAAACATGGCGAACTGAGCAGACTGTGTGACTCTTTATACTGACGGGTTATCATCTACTCGCCTTCATTTACCTCTCTTCAAGTGGTCAGCATCTTCGTGAAAGACATAAATATCATACGAACCGTATATCGTAAACAGTTTGCCTCCAGAATTTAATTTCGTGCACACTAGGCTCACAAGAAACCACAAAACTTGGATTTGGATAAAATGGTCGTTCCTGAACAAAAACGAAATCTCCCCTGGTAAGTTGAGATATGAAGTAGATCGTCGTATGTCTGTAGGTCCAGCATGTCTCACTTATTTGCATTCCCCCTGATTGACAGTGCTGATAATACATCGTGAATTATGAGCGACGCTAACACATGCTAAAAGGACATTTTGAGTCTGTGTACTCACAAAGAAATATTTTTGTTTGAGTCAAGGACACTGTTTTTAACTTAGACGTCATATTTAACGGGGAATGGAGTTTATTACTCCTGCATCACGTTGTGACAGTCTATGAAGTCAACAAGAGACTTTGAATATATGTATTCAATACAACATTTCCTAACAGGGTTGAGAAGTACAGACCCAACAGTTTGGAAGATCTAATCTCCCACAGGGATATCATCACAACAAGTAAGCTTATCTCCCTTGCGTTATCAGTAGAAGCACATGGAAGGTTTTACTGCAGTGTTAGCTTAGTGAATAGCGATTATCTCAGACTGTTTCTTACAATTATTTGTTATTCCAGTTATTACATAATAGGAATAGTCCATTTCAGTCTGTAATCATACATGTACGAGTGACTAAGAAAATCGGACAACTGCAAAGTAGGAGTTTGATATGTTAATCATGAGTATGAATACCAACAGAATTGGAGGACGTTAAGTCCTGTTACCAATTAAACCCAGTTATGACAAATTTGAGAAAGAAACTAGCAATCAGTTATATGTTTTCATCAACAAAAAAACAGTTAACTTGGCGAAATGCAAGATAACAGTGTGACTGAGCAAGCAGATATGTCAGCCTTTTGCCATTTCCTGTTCATTTAAAGACTATTGTGTAACTTGTTAATACTAAATTACCTGCTATACTCTCCTAACAACGCAGCACCACAGTTTCTTTAGATACTTATCCCCTTTATTGTGCAATTAACATGCATCTTATGACCATTATTAAGGCGTAAGATGTATGATTCAGTCTATGCTTGGATACAAGTGTTGTCAATAAAATCATTCTATTATAACTGTCAATAGTCAAAAGATTTATCGAGGAAGATCGATTGCCCCATCTGTTATTTTATGGTCCACCTGGAACTGGGAAGACATCAACCATATTAGCTGTTGCTAAACAGATCTACTCTCCAAGAGAATTCAACTCCATGGTTCTTGAGGTAAGAAAAGTGTTAAAGGGAAATGCTGTATACAAGTAGTGGCTACAGGAGATCATTTGTTTCTTCTTATTTTATATTCTCAGATTTGATTTTGAGAACATTTTTTTCCAAGACAGTAAAATTGTCAATAATTTATTGAATAATGGGTAGTTAAGATTTGTTATGCAGTACTTCAAATAAAAAATGTTCTCTCAAAGTTAATTCAGGGAAAAGGTGTGAATTGACATTTATATCATAATGAAACAGGGAGGGTTTATAGTGCTTTCTGTTATTAAATCTCAGCAACTTGAAATCTATAATGTTCTATTTTCAGTTGAATGCTTCAGATGATAGAGGTATTGGTATTGTTCGAGGAGCCGTTTTAAACTTTGCAAGTACAAGAACAATTTTTAAGTGAGTCAAGTATATTTAGAGCGTACAGTGTAAATTATCAACAACTGTCTGCCGATGAGTTGTATGAATAGTATTAGAAGTTCAGTACTCATGATTAAATACTTCAGCAATACGATTTCTTGTACACTGCAGATCTGGTTTTAAAATTGTAATTTTGGATGAAGCAGATGCTATGACTCAGGATGCACAGAATGCCCTACGAAGAGGTACATGTACTACCTACTGAACGTAATCATTGGTTTGGTCAGTTGTTGCCTTGTTTTCTTATCTCAGGAAGGTTGCCTCCTTAATTTATTAAGTTTATTGCATTGTGGTCACTTTTAAGTATTTTCACTAAGTAGTGTAGCTAAAACCATAATTTGTAAATTAAAATTAAATCTGACTACCTCATATGAAAGAAACCAGTAATATTATATTGTGTTGTATTGTAGTTTCATTGTCAGTGGTTTGTTCTTTAGTTTGTTTGAAGAAGAACTGACTGCTTGTACATTCCATCTGTTGCCTACAGTTCACAATGTGCACCTTTTGCCATTCTCTTCCCTAACTTTGTTGTGTTCTACTTCATTCATTTTCTTTTAAAGCCTCAGTATTTTTCTTTCCCCATAAAGAATTTACAATTTTCCTGGTCAGAGCTCACCTTTTAAAAGTTGTGGAAAAATTTCCTTTGATTAGATACAAAAACAGAACTTGTCCTCTCAGTCTCTTTAATCCTCTACACCCTGACATCTATTCTCATGACTTAAAACATTTGATTCAAGGGATAGATTGTAAAGAGAAGTTAGAACCTTGTCACTCTAAGGAATTAAAGGGTTAATCACTGTTAGTTACTTGCTAAATTTTAGTTTGGTCTCTTTCCATCTTTCTTTGCAGTCATGGAGAAATTTACAGAGAACACCAGATTCTGTTTGATCTGTAATTATCTGACAAAGATTATTCCAGCTCTCCAGTCTCGTTGTACAAGGTTTAGATTTGGACCTCTTGATAATGAACAGATGAAGAGTAGATTGGAACATGTCATCAAAACTGAAGGGTAAGGTTCTTACAGCATTGATTGACAATGGATTAATTCTGATATTTTAAAATTCAGTGTGAAACAAAGACATCACTGTAATTCTGAGGAAGATTATCTTTCAACTCCATAGCTGATTTCTCAGAGGCTCACTTAGATGTCAAATTACTAATGTTGAATTTTAAAATATTAACGCTAATTTTCAGATGAATATAAAGGCAAATGGGTTTGTAGCCTAATTTAACTAGGGTTAATGCACTCTCTTATTGAGTATTTTGATGCATACTCAGTGTGTGATTTGTTTTCAGAGTACAAGTTTCTGATGATGGAATGAAAAGTTTGGTCAGGCTGGCAAATGGTGACATGAGAAAAGCTCTGAACATTCTTCAGGTTAGTGCTAAGCTCTTGTTAAGTCTTAATTGTCTCTCCAGTCTCTTTTCATTTAAGTTAACAAAACTGTTCAATGGTGGTAACCTGTTTTAGTTGTCTCTTTTCAGAGCACTTCCATGGCTTTTAGCATTGTTGATGAGGTGAATGTATACACCTGTACAGGGCAACCTCTGAGATCAGACATTGCAAACATAGTAGAGTGGATGCTTAATGAAGACTTCAATACTGCCTATAGTAGTATCCTTTTGAACTGAACTAATTTCATTGTGTGGTGTTCAGTAAAGGGTGTTCTATGGAGCAAACAGTACTGCCTTAAGAGAATTATTCCTTCTATGATAATTTCAGTGAGGCTGAGTTAATATATCACATATCCGCTGGCCTCAATAACCATTTAATACTTAACATGAAACTGTATGATTTTTCTCATGTGATGCTGCATGAAAACCTACATTTCATACAATCCATAACCATTATACAGATATAACAAAACTAAAGACTTTGAAAGGACTTGCCCTACAAGATATTCTCACAGAAGTACACCTGTATGTACATAGAGGTTAGTAGCTTAACCTAGCGTAAACTTATCTTCATATCTGTTCTTAACTACCACCACCACTAAGCTTTTCCTTTTTCTTTTTTTCATCATTTTCATTTCTTTGTCACATTATCTTCCCCAAGATCACACTCTCATTCTATTTGTTTTGCTTCTTTTTATTGGACTTTCATAACTTAAAGGTTTTACCTTTTCCCTCTCTAGTTAACTTTCCTCAGAAAATCAGAATTCACTTGTTGGAAAAGATGGCAGATGTTGAGTAAGTAGAATATCTATGCAGAAACTTGTACAAAATTTTGACAGGGAATTCATGTTTGCTCATTTGAAGCTGAGTGAATATGTTTGCTGAGAGCTCTCTCTGGCTCTATATGATATAAACATTATGTTGTTTTGATTGGCAGTTTTGATTGGTTTTGTATATGAAAAAGTTTTCTTATTTACCAGTAAGATAGAAATCATGGATAGCTTGTCACATTTTTGTCTAATGGGATATGCTAATTGTTTTCAGGTACCGTCTAGCAGCTGGAACCTCGGAGAAGATTCAGCTTAGTTCACTGATAGCAGCCTTCCAAGTAGCTAGGGATATGGTTACACCTGACTCATAGAAATAGGGGGTTTTTTGTGCCTGAGGTTCTTTCATGCCATGAAAAAGACTTTTAATGGACAGAAAATATTGTACAAAGACTTTGTTGTGGAATTTTATAGGTGTGAGGGGAGAGAAATATATGGAAAAAGCATTGGGCACTATTCAGTCAAGACAAATGAGGATGAATAAACAACTTCACAAGCTAATTTAACACGAATTGTATTGTTTTTTGGTGGCCTTATACCATTTTTGTCAATCTGAAGTTATATATAACGTTACCTTCAACCAGTGTGTCCATGCTACCACTTAGGAGGTTGGGTTGTGTGATGGAACAGTTACTGCACTACTAAAATGTTCTAAGGGCATTTGATCCTCCCTTTTTTCATTATTATTAAACAATATGTTATGCCCCACAAGTGGAACATAAGTGTAAGGGCCCCACTTTATTCAAAACTCTTTCCATACCTTGTGGGGCTATCAAGATGGAATAATGATGTCCAGTACTGTTGATGGGCAGAAAACAAAGCACTATGAAGTCTGTAGAGAAGGCCTTGCTTAATGTAAAGTATCGCAAAATTATTGAACACGTATACTGTAGCAATTAAAATATTACTTAAGTCATGTGCCTTTCTTCAAATATGTTTGTTTACTTTTGCAAATGAAATTCATTTGTAAGCTTCTTTGGTTAAGATAGGATTAAAGTTGTCAGTTATTCAGGATTACATCGATGTTCTTTAGCAAAGAGAAGGGAGTGCTCTCTTTCAAACTGGTTACTGCTCAACTTGACTTGATCACACCGCGCCACTTTCTGAACCAATCACGACTTGGTCGCCTGTGTTTTCCCGCGCTTTAGAGAGTTCTTAGTTTTAGCTCTCAAGGTATTTTCCTCTCTTCTCGTTAGCTGTTGTGATTACTTAAGTTTTAGTATTATGAATTAAGAATTACGCACAGTCCTCTACTGCGAAAGAGACAAACGGAATACACTTGAAGATTAAGCACAAAAAAACTGTTTTGAAGGTTTATTTGTCGAAAGTTTGTGTTATCTCTAGTGAGGCTTAGTTTTATATCTAAAAATATAAATTTTTAATCGCAGTCAATGAAAGTTGGGCTTCAAAATTTTGCTAGGCAACATGAAGTCTGAGTAGTCCTTCACTTTTCCTTTTCTTCTGATTCAGTAAGGACTATTATTATGGCTACCTTTCTCGTCAGACGTAATATGATTATTGGCACCTTGTACAATTTCAGCGCTCAAGCTACAAAGTCGACTAACTCCTCGTGGGTAAACATGCTAAAAAGTGTCAACTCCTCTATGTATTCGTAAAACAAGTTAAAAAGACTACTCGGATGTTATCAAAACGAATTCTATTTATCCCAAATGATTAAAGAGCGATCTTAAACTTTTCTAAAGATCCATGCAGGACAAAAGTCATGGCAAACGACAGTCATCCAGTAACGAACGTGGCACACCACTGAATGGTTGGACAGGAATCACAGTTCGGAAATGTTGGGGCAGATCAGCCTTGGTTATTTTACAAGGGGTTTAAAAAGTGTTTGAAGGTACATTTGTAGCTAAGGGGTAAAAATTTAATGCAAGGAATGATACGAGCAAGCAAGTGAAAATAGATCAGCTCCAATCTCTACGCTCAGTTACCTGTCATGCATTTTATAAAAGTATAACTCCCTCTTTCTTCGCGTTGACCCAGGGTGAAGTAATACTTCACGCCCAACACGGGACAAAGTTCCTTTTTCCGAACACGTTGTCACGGTTTTCAAAAGGCTGAGTTGATGCTTTCTTATTGAGAAAGACGGAACCTTGGAGCCCGCAGGAAGATTGTCAGTAACGTGGCAATAAAGGAGAAGATGGAGATGATCAAAAACAGCCTGTCCAGCACACGCGCTGCCTTGATCCATTCCTTTTGGTTTTTAATCTTCTCTTCGGTCCAGTCAAGTACATTGCCTGTAAGAAACTGCGAGTCGACTTGTCGCGGCCTGCTACGTGTCGCTGATGAAGACCGCTTCTTTCCCGCCCGGCCGGAATTTGTATCCCGAGAACGAAAACTGTTGTTCCTCTTAAGCTTTTTGAAGCAGTCCTTTGAGAACCCGACAGTTTTGGTGTGAGTGTTTTGTGGCGACGCTGCGAGATTCAAGAACGAGTGATCCCCGTTTGCGGTACCGTTCGGAGAAAGCGTGCAAATGGTGCCAGACTCTTGCACGACCCACGTGGTCAAATTCTGATCGCGTCTCGTGCTCTTTTCTTGTTCGTATACATCTTCTTCGCAAAACTCTGAGTCACTGCAGGATACCCCCCTCTCAGCATCCAGAGCATTGCTGTTTTCAAGTCTTCGTCGAAGAACGCTTTTTCGATGGATTTCGTTCCAGTTCTTTGGTTTTTGACATGGAAACAGCACGCGCGCTAGACATTGAAGAATCACTTTTCTCATAGTCTTAGGCATTCGACGCCTGTTGCGATGGTAAAAATTTAAAATAAGCGTAGTTACAGCCAAGGAAAGACCTATTTCCAACATGATTGCGAAATAGAACTGTCCCAGGAGTGGAAAGCCGTACGAAGGCATGAGCTCGGAGCTGAGTTGCTGAAACACAGTCATTGCGAGCAGAACTGTGATACTCAGTCCAATACGTTCGCCTGACTCAGGTGGAAGAACAAAACCCAAAAATATCATGGAAGAAATCAGCGAGCATGGAATAATCAACTTCAGAATGTAGTCCAATGATTCTCGTCGGATTTTCACACTCACTGTTATGTCCACAAATTCGTGAGGGCAGCATTGATACTTGAGAGCATTTCTCTTCGCGGTCAGGTTCAGCATTTTCCATTCACCATTTTTGATGTAGTATGTGTTCAGGGTGCTGCCGTTTTTTACGGCCAAATCTATCTTTGCTCTGTCGAAGGCCCAAGAACCGAATTTTAATCGACATTCTTGATCGTCGAAAGGAAAGTTTGTGACATCCACGCTACAGATGCTTTTAAACATGGCAGGGTTTAGCCACGTGTTTTTGCCATCATATCGCAGTTCTACGTTAGTGGTATAAGTCGTCCTACCGCCTCCCATTCGCTCCTCTTCGTCTATACTGCAACGCAAGTAAAGGGAAACATGGAGACTAAATAGGACAGTTAAGCTTTGAGAGCGACTAAGATTGTTATTTCTCCTTACAATATCACCCCGGAATCAAACATTGAGGTCATGAGAACAAAGCAAATGATCACAAATTAAAGCTCTTGATTGTTAAACAAACTCTCCTTGTGAGCACCTTAGGAAATACGCAGAGAAGGGCCTCAGAGAACAGTATGGAGAATATGCATACTGATGTTAGGTTTGCGTTGTCTGGATAACGTGAACGGCGACGTCTAATTTTTTCAAATTTCTATTTCTAATTTAAAACTGTGTTCCATATTCAGTTTCGAGTCAGTTTTGACAAAGAGAAACCAACTTAATGACTCTGGAGTATCGCGAGATTCGTAGGTAAAATATAAGTTCATTTTTTTAATCGACGTTTTCCACGGCGTCGCCGTCGTCGTTTCTTAATTCAGGGTCGGCCAGGGTTTTTGGGTATTCGGTATTCAGGGGCGTTTTAAATCGGGTATACGGTATATTGCAGCTTAAATATGGGTATTCAGTATATCACTTTCTTTGAATTTCAGGTATAAGGTATTCAAAGCTTCGATTATTTTCGGGTATATTTGAAGGAATTTGGGGTATTTTGGGGTATTTTGTCGATTTTTTTTCGGGTATATTGGTATTCCACTACCCCCCCTGGCCGACCCTGTTAATTAAACTCAATATCGTTTGTCATTGAATGGCAGTAAGGATATTCATAGCATCGTTTCTTTGCGTGGATCAGTTCAGAATATTCTTTCACTAGGTGCAGAGCAACCTTAAATTCTCGGTAGTTAAAGGTGGTTTATGTCGAAAAAGTGATCTATCGTCCTGGAAAATGATTGGAAGCATCGAACCTTCACTGAAAGAAGTAGTCCGACCCCGAGTTGTCCTTTCTCGGAAGGAACGCAAATCGGATCAGTGAAAACTTTGGAAATCGAGCCAATGTAAAACGACTTACTTGTTGTATAATAGTGTGTCAGGCACCCAGATGTCGCTTGGAGACACATGAATTTCCTCCACTCCTCCATATTCTTTTGGATCCCATTTTAGCAAACGGTTCTCCCAATACTACAAAAATTTCAAGAATTGATGATGGTCTTAGGATCATCAAATACGGCTTCACAGAGCTTACCATTGTCCATTAGATCAGTTGGATCTTAAAGGAATGTCAACTGCTGAGAGCATTGTGTGCGTGCCATTGGAAAATGAAACCTCAGACAGAATCACTTTTCTTTTCACACCATAGTCTATTTAAGAATTTTGGTGTCTATCATTAAGTTATCATGATCGACTCCTTAAAACCTTTTTTTTTCTGACGGAAACCTTCCTAAGAACTTCAATTTCCTTGAATTAACTTTATTCGTATTGGTTTTATGATGAATCACAAAAGATAGAAATCATCTCTTGTCAAGATTTACCTCTTAACAGGGACCGCGCAGCAAGTTTTTAAGTGGCGGGGAGGCTATTTTCGGCTCCGTTATTTTCGTTAAATTATTTTTTGTTTAATTTATTTTTATTTTTGCAAAAAAGTGGAGGAGCGAAAGCCCCCTAGCCCCTCCCTCTGCGCGGTCCCTGCTTCATCATAACCATTGCAATTTTCATTAAATATGATCGATGCATTAGCAGTTAGAGTTGTAATCGGACAACTGTAGTTGGACAGTTGAAGCAGCCAATCATACTTAATCCTTTCACAGTCAAATCCACTTATCACAAAATTGATCACAATAACCTTAGCAACAATCACCTATCCCAAAAATATTGTGGAATTTCCAAAGTTAAGGAATTTTTTACTTAGAAATTGTCTCTACTGCACATGTTTGTCCTGAATGCATTTTTTTCTGGGAAATTGTAACAGTTATGATTAATTGATAAAAGGACTTTGTGTCGTCCAATCCTGTTTGTAATGATACTCGTAATTACAGACTGAATTGGACTCTACTCGGTCCTATCACCGTTATTAATTGGAAAAGATGGCCTATGAAGATATATTTCTCAGACAACAATATGGCCTGGGGGTCGCAAGTTTTGTTAGAGATACTTTTGATTGCAAGTAGGACCGGAAATTCGATTAAACACTCTTGAAGGCAACAAAAGTGTGAAACAAGTAAAGCAAAGAGCACGACGAATGGGAAAAAACTTAGCGTAATCAAAACGCAGTAGTTATGTCACTTTTCCTTCAGAACCACTAGTATACTAAAAGTTGATAGTTCTCCATACCTGATTCACCCATGCATACGTGGTGATGTACTGACTTCTTGCACTCTGTAAAATATAAATTTTTTAATTATTACCTTATTCGCGGCAGTTTCTTTAGATTTCCTGGCATAAAGCGACGTATGAGAGTGTTTCGCTGAACCTTCATTATATTATAATTAATTGTTAAGTATAACGCGCGCGCTGTTTATGTTTAATGTAGTACGCGTGCACTCCGTTTGAATTCATGTATTGCAATAATTATCGCAATGTTTACCGCGTAAAACATTTGATGAAAGACGTGTAAATTAGTTGTTCAGTTGTGCAGGTTAGATTCAACTTAGATAACCAGTGTAACCAGTGTAACCAGTGTAATTGCTAACCAGTTAGTGTAATTGCTAACCAGTTATTTGCCACAATGTATGTCAAATACGGAGGCAGTCAAGAAGTAAGTTTTCAGTTCATTTCCAGGTTATTGCTGTTAATCTTCGGTTTGTTTTGAGCAATTGTAAGGCCAACGAAGTTTCTTTGTATTTTAGATCGAATTGTGTTATTGAATTAAACACGGTTCTATCTCCGTAATGGTTCTTTGGCCCTCTGGGCGAAGGAACAGGAGTATGGTTGATACCTTGGCTGAGATACTAGTGTATCACAAGTCTCGGCCCCACTCCTCACCCCGACAAATCCCAGGGTTTTTCATAAATGTTTTCTGTTTACTGTTGATAATCAGAATGGGGTCATCTCCTAGTACAAATTCCGAAAAGTTATCGTCAGACGCAGCCACCACAGGAATGTAAACAAAAAAAGACACTCACCACATCAAGGATCCGAATAAGTTGAAAATCAAAAGTGACCACTACCGGACCTGTCCCTGGTAGTCTGGGGTGTGCATGCTTGTTATATCCTTTGAATAACTCCTTGTGAAGGCGAGTTTCATTCACTTCCAGTGCTCCGTTCACCATGAAAACTGAAATTAGATATAGTTTAAACGAGTGCCCTTCTCGATTTCGGAGAGAGCCTGGGAAACTTCTTCAAAAGGATGCACGTAATGCTGTTCTTATGAATCAAATTAGTTACTAAGAGCATCGATTGATGACACTACGATAGCAGATTTTAAGTAGTCGAAGCAACAAATTCCTCTTCTAAGTACTTTACATTAGATAAACTGCATAGCAAAATGTCTTTTGGAGGGCAGCTGGAAATCGTTTTGGCCAATTACATTTTGGCCAAGAATTACGAGCTTGACTACTGAGCAGGTTATCAAAAATACTGCTAGGATCATGCCAACTTGCTTCAGTTCATATAGTACGTTTAATTGTTGGTCTTCGTGTTTTGTTATTCACATTTTAATCTAACCTGGCATCTAAATGTGCTGTTCATCTATTATGCAGCACTGATGAAGTTCAATTTCGTGTGAAAGCAGCTTTGTTTTAAAAACGATAAAAATGGCTCCTCCGAAGTACGGTTATTGGCATTGAGTTACAACACTAATTAGAAAAAAGAGAAAAATCTTTCTCTTTTCGAAAACGGGGTATAATACATATGTATAAAGAGATGCCCTCCGTGTCGAAGGTTAGTAAGCTTTGATACGCAGTTGTGAAGGCCATACAAGGGGCTAACATGGAATACAAAGTCACAAGTTAGGAAATACCAAAATATTCCTACCTGTGGAGCGTAAAACGACAATAAAGAGAACGATATCATTGCACCTCATCTTTTTTCCTCTCCTCAAGACGGTGGTCTGTTTACTGCAAAGAAAAACGAGAGAGTTTATATCCCTCTTTCAAAATGACCAGACAGAGAAATTCAACTTCTTAAACAGCTGTGTCTGTACTTGAGCAATTCAGATAAATTTGAATATCTCTGAAAATTACAAAGGTAAGTTTGGGTTCTATCAACCGTAGTGCAAATCAGAAAAACAATTAACAGTGTCATTTGAGAGGAGGACTGCTGGCAACGAAGTTTAATTTATAATCGGGCTCAGAGTACACAGGAGGCAATAACGACATCTTGCTTAAAAAAGTTTAAACTTGAGCAATAATAAAAGTTTTGAAGAGTTGATAAAGATGTCAACGTGAATTGCTCATTCTATGCAAAAAGCTCACTAGGTAGCTTTTCCGAAGACTGAGAGAAAAACTGTTTTTCTCCAGTTGTAGCGTTCCTCTTCAGAAAATAATTATGTTTTAATCTTAGGTTCGTTTTTTTTTTCTGTTTACATTCGTAGTTTTTAAGCAATATAGAAACCATGACTATCAGTCAGGGGCTTTTTAATAACTGCCCTCCATAACTCTCATTGCAAGGAAATTTTTCACACCATTTTTTTTAGAGCTGTTGCATTTCTAAGTAGTGTAGACATCATCATGTTTCCTAAGAGTTATTTTCAACTTACTTTATTTGAAGCTCAGAATTCGCAATATAGGGAAAATAACATTCCTTAACTAATCATGTGATGTCAGACACGAACCATGAAGTAGCTATTTTAAAAACGCTCCGTAAGTAATATGTTTCTCAGAAGTTCTTACCGTTTGGGCGAAACGAAAAGTTAAGTATGCCTCCAAAGACCTTTGATTCTGTATGAAAAGCTGAAGCTATACGAAATCAGCTTTTTTGAATTGTGTTTACTTGTGTTTACCATGTACCATGCCGTTAAGCAGCCCCCAGCCGGGAAGATGTTAGAGCGAGGTTAGATGAAAAGTCTTTTTGGTCAATTTGCGTCTTTGTTCTACACGAAAAATTGTCATGGGTCACGGTTTATCATAGGTTCGGCGACCACAAAGAGAATATTCACATAGACTTGTTTGGATGGTCAGTAGAGCGCATATAGACTACAGTCTCGCCATATGCAAGACATTTTCTATTTTGGCCTTTTGGTCTTTTGTGTTGCCTGTTTAGGTTCAAATCCTGAAATCCATACCCGGTGGTACATACCCACCGCGGCCAGATAAGAGAGTGTTGAGCATCAAAAGAAGTACGTGATGGATCTACCCTGGATGCTTCCTGTCCTTCTGCATATGCGAGGTGTTGAAAACTGAGGTGATCGCTTAAATAGATCTCGGTTACTGTTCAGCACCGCTATTCACTTCATTCAAACGAAATCTATCTCATAAATTTCAACTTAACGAAAATAAAACACGGGTAGACTAAACTACCCCCTGACTCACTTGGCGACGAAGGTCCTCATTTTTCTTTCAAAGCAACACACCGTAGATAGCTTTCTTTTTGCAAAGCTTTTTGAACGTCGAAAATTCAAGGTTGGTTGAGAGGGCTACTTTTTGAACAAACCATGGTAATTCGTCCAGACCATCTTGCGGAAAGTGGTACGTGTTTTCAAGCGAGGACAATTGGTAAAATGTTAGTATCGGAGTTTTTTAATTAAAAATCATCGTTTCTGATGGTTCTTGGTCGTGCCTGCAGGTGTTGCAATGAAAACTGTAGCACGCTAAAGATCTTAATTGTCTTTGTGCAATGTTTCTCTCCAGAAAATTGTTTAAACTTTCATTAATATTTCAGCGACTATTCGACTTCCTTCAAAGTTATTCTTACTTGGCAAAACCTTTGAATAGGGGGTCTCCCTGATTTTTTAAGGTGATTTTAATTTTTAAAAGATCGTTTGAATTATATCTACAGTTATCTTTCCGCGGTTGGTACCCTGGAGGGTGATTGAAAACCAGCGATAATGTCTTCCATTCCGTGTCTGTTACTTTTCAGCTGTGGGTTTTGTGACAATCTACTCATCAAGAACTGGCCTTACATAAATTTTTCCTATTGTGAGAAAACAATTAAAAGATAACACTTCTCCTCTGACTGAGTCTTTATCACAACGTTTCTAAATAACAAAAAAAAAGTACATTTTGTGTAAAGAAGTTACTAGGTACTTTGATATTTAATACTTGTATTCGTAACTGCTAGATATTTCAAAGCAATTTCGCAAGAGGTATGCGATGCAAAGGTAAAGTTAATTTTTTTTCCAAATTAACATACCATACTTTGGAATAAGAACAAACCACAACTTAAGCGGTACGTGAAGAGGATTTCTTAAAAATCTTTTGCCTTCAACTTTGTAATGTAGATGTAAACATAGCCTTAACAACACTATAAATTAGGCAGATTTTTTTTTTTTTGCGATAAGTTCATATCATTTCTTTGTAATAAAGAATCGTTGTTTATGTGTCGTTCACACTTATATATTGCCAATTGCGGTTTTTTAGACGGGTGGAACCTATGTTTTGAAAAATGTATTTGTAAATACAAATAACTTAAAAGTATTTGGGTTATAAAATAAATTTTGTAGAGACGCCAGTTCTATTGTCATGCTAAATATTTCCCAAGGCAATGTAAACCAGTTCCAAGATAACACCTTTAGGGAATTGAATATGCAAAATTTTAAAATCTATGATTCAAAAATACATACATATATATGGCAAAACTAAAGCGCAATTTGAAGTTAACTTTTGAACTTGGCTAAAAAAATGTTTACACCGTTATCCCAACCATACTGACATTCAGTAAATTGGAAAGTCTTTGTGACGACAAAAACAATTTAAAAGCACTTGTCTTCTCTTGCGTGCATTAAAGACGTTTAAATTTCGTCTTAACGGCTTATAGATAAATTCAACGAATGTCACCATATGAAAAAATTAAGAGTGACTCTGGCTGTCGGCTTCGTTATAAAACTGACTTTAATACTACAGATCACGTGAAAAGTCAGTGAGTCATGGCGCTTAACATATGAAGGGCTGAAAATTGTACTCCTGAGATTCATTCCTAACGCTTTTAAAAATCTATTTAACGTAACTGAAAGTTTTTGTGTGATGGTGAATAAACAACACGAAAATTTTCAGAAAATTACTGCAACATTTCTCAAGTTAAACAGTTGCCTCAGAAGAGCATAAACATGGAAACCTCAACGTGCAACTAAACAAGATTGTACCTTACCTTGCAATTGATTATTTGCAGCAAATAAGTAGCCACAGAGAAGGCGAAACGAAAAAAAGAGGCCTAATGATCCTCAATTATCAAGGTTTCTGACTTATTGAGCTTCCTTGCTATCAAATTTACTCTATAAGGTGATGGATGTTTCCTTTCAAAGTGATAGCTTTTTTAGGGGGTGGAAACTCCAAGGTTTAAAACAGTTAGGAATGCGAGCCATTCACCTGCTCATCACGGAGAATTGACTCGAATGTTGACAATGCAATCGATAGAAAATAAACCAAGTAAGCTAACTAACAATTAAAATGATGAATATTTTATGAACATGTAAAGCAGAGTAACTGATTGGATGAAAGATATACGAAGCTCGAGGCTCTTAACATATCGCACTGAGTTGAACACATAACAAAGGAAATTCGCCTCTTTAGCTGGCAGCTAACATCACGTTGTTAAAAATATGAGGTTCAACTTGAAAATTCATTTTTCTTTCCCCGTCGAGAATAACATTCAGCTGGTATTCATCATTTTAAATATTTCTTATGACGACTACAGCCTTATCTTTATCGAGCTTTAATCTCTTCAAACTCTGTTTGAAACTGAAAGAAAACTCACCATGTCTAAACAAAATCAAAATATATTGCCAGTCTTGAGGGAGGGGGTTGTTCGAAAACTCTGCATGTTGCCGTTTTGTTGTTAAGAAAATTCTTACTCGTTTTAATTTTTAAAAATCAGATTTCAGTAAATCTTTTCGTTGCGTAATTGCGGTCCCTCGCCAGTGTCAAGATTTCCATTAAAAACCCACACTCAAAAAGGTATCTCTAAAGCACTTGAATAAAGGTGAAGATTTTATTTAATCCATTATGCAAAAAAGAGAGCGTTAAGGATTGACTAAGCTTACCTTAAAGAATGCTGTTTGAATCGAAACAGGCGAAAGTTCTAGACTTTTCCTCACCGGGGGCGACGGCGCTAAAGAAGAAGCAACACTAACGAAAACTCTGGACAATTGAAAATCTGTCTCGGTATTCCAGCCAATTTATGAGTGTTGACGTGGTGTGTAGACTCTAACAGAGCAAGTTCACAATATTGAAAGTGATCCGGGATTATAGCGCTTTTATATTACCTCGCTTTGTGATTGGTCCAGAAAACTTCACCCTCTAAACCAATCAGATGCAAGATTAAAACCAAACGGAGTGACGTTTTTTCAGGTTCAGCTGCAGGCAATTTTAATGGTTTGACTTAAATTCTTATTCAGGTTTCTCATGATGTTTGCTTTGGTTCTGATTAGCTGTTGGGATTGCTTTGGATTTGTCACTCGCAATACAATCTTAACTTTAACGACGCCTATACGGATGTGACTGTGAGCAATGCCTAGAACGACTAAATTCTCTCTGTTTTATCTCACGACCTGTCTGGCCCCACTCCCATAAACTTATGAAATAACCATTATGAGAACTGACGTGTATGGGACCGAACGGGTTTGACGTGAGCCAGTCTGAAAAAGCCGCCAGGAGCCCCACTCAAACAGCTATTACAATTTCCAAGGGCATGGATTCTAATGGCGGATTGACCTCAAAATAAAACAAAAATGAGAAATAAGTGGATGGTCGATCTCGAGGTCATGACGTACTTGGTCCGTACGTCATGACCTCGAGATAAATATAATTCAGTTCGGCCCTCCCACTCAGTCAGTAAGTACGTACATATTACCTTTTTTTGCGTGATCGGAACTCTAATAACCGAGGTTTGTGAATGATGCATGTGAATGACGCATTTTTGTGATCCAAGTCTGTGATATTGATGCCATAAACTTGCCATTCCTCTTTTCCAAAAAGACTTAGTTGCTACGCGCGCTCCTGTCTTTCAAAACTCCAGTCTTTTGACTTGGTGGTAAAAATGGCTCTAAGTTTGGCTTTGGCTACAGAATGCGCTCTCCATCGGTGTATCAGCGTAATTTTGGGAGAACACACTCCTCAAAACCTCGAAAGACACTCTTACTAGTACGTGACTTGCGAACATTCCTCGTCGTTACCTCAACATCGAGTATGGGTTCTGTTGCGAAGCGGAAGCCTTGATCTTTTGTTGACTCACGCAGTGTTGCTATTTTTTTGTTAGTCGTTATTCTGATCGCCTAAGGAATCTACCTTACCTGTGTACGTGCGTGCTATAAATTCGCTTCTTGGCAAGCATATGCATAGACAGCACACGTGTCAATTGAGATCTCATGATAATTTCCAAGCTCTTCAAGCCAAAGTCACGGTATTAGGACTACAAACGTGATTCGTCTTGTCTTAAACAGAAGTGCACGTGAAATTTAACTTAGTGGATCATATCATCTCACTATGCGTCGAACCGAGTTTTAAGGCTAAGCTAAGGAGGTTAGGCTCCAGTAGTGCTTCGACGTAACGTTTAAGTAAGGGAACGTGAAAGGGCGAGGAATTCTTTCCGTCAACCACACCTTCAAGGGATCGTCTTCTTTATCAACTGCGCTCTTATCTTGAGCTCAGCGATAAAAACCTCCCGCAAAGCATGATTTGGTCAGTGTTGCCCCCTTTCAAGCCTGTATTTAACAAAATTGGTACTACAGAGAATAAAAACCATAGATTCCCAGTTTGCGCTTCATTGCATTTCTAAAGCAGGTAAACTGATAGCATGCCGTAATAACCGTGTGGAAGACTAAAACTGCAACAACCTGCTATTTGGAGGTGATTTATTTATTAAGTTCTACCGATGTAAATCCTCTCGACAAGTTTCTCAAAGGAGACAGACCCAGAAACTAGGTGGATAGCAAATAACATCCTCTCATGACCAATTTTTACTTTAAATATTAAAAATTTTCAAACGCCAGGCTGAGAAGCAGGAGGAAAAAGGTCCGTCTCTTATTTAATGATCAACAACAATGTTCGCAATTGATCCTGTGAAGCGAAAAACGCCGACCACTGGTGGAGGAACAGGTGTCCAGTTTCTCTTTCCTATAGATGTTCCTCGTTCTTGTTATTATCTACAACACTATCATAACACATATGGGCAACAAAATCCTCATTGGTGATGGTTTGGTTTTTGCACTCTCCTAAGGCCTCAGCGAGATGTACAGCCAACAGATGCTTGCACTGTTAGAATTATCAAATAGAGACAAGTCAGACGTCATCAAAACTTTATGGGGGCTATACCCTTCCTTTGTGTATCTTAAAAAAAAAATGGCGGCTAACATTTTTCATGTTGGAACTACTAGCAGACTGTTGTTCTGTCATTATTGGGCGACACCTTTGGCTCCTTAAGGCACAGAAATATAAGGACGATGAAGCGTGTGGTATCGCTAACGTGTACATGGCGTGTTAACGCGTATTACTCTCGTATCAGACACAATGCTTGTAACTTCACGCGGATAAGTTTGATAAAAAAGGCACGCAAGCGAGTGTGTAAAAATGTGTTAATTACACGCAGAAAATCAACTGGAACTTATCACAAGCATGTACTGAGGCAAGAGTGTATGTAAGATGACAAAAAGATTGGATTCTGAATTCAACGTAAGTTTCTTACGGACGTCCGGGCGAGTTTATGAACTATGTATGGTTCCTTGAAGATTCGCGTTATGAATACAGACACTGAGATATAAAAAAAAGACAACAACGGTGCAACGATCTACTTGCACCGTTTGCACTCTGAACACACCGCTTGTAACGTTAATCGGGTGTCATAAATCAGTGATCACAACGGCCACTTACAGGAAAGGGCTCTGAGGCAAGAAACCATTGAAAACTGAAAACAAACAAACTGCCTAAAGCGCGAGGAATAGTGAGTGACTTAGGCATAATGGTTACGACGAAGCTTCAAATTTTTAGACCAAACAGAGTATAGTGAGCCAAAAATCAATGAAATCCTGTCTTGTCTCGAATTACTTAAAATTCTTCATAATCTTCATTCTATATCTGTCATTGCTCACCATAAGTGATTCCATCTTGACTAACACTAACAAGACAGAGAGGCACATGTAGAAAAAAAAGATTATTAGAACATGTGCATAAATTTGCTAACATCCCAAGTTAGCTGAGGGACTCTAAGAACCTAAAATTCATCCCCAGTATTCATTTGCAAGGTTTTGGATGACTCTGTGAGGAATAATCGTCCATTTCCTCACATATTGCTTTCTTTAAACTCATGATTAATTCCAGTAAGTCACTGAGTCTGCCAATAACACCACAGCCATTCAGTGGTCTGCAAACATGCAGTTGGTTAGGCTATATAGTTTGTTGATTTCTTCACCTAACAGGGTGGTACATCTTCCCATAGAACACTAGACAGTTTGTGGGTTAGTTAGGGTTAGTTACATGTAGTAACTCATCCAGTCCTATGATCAGTCAGATCACTTTGTGAGTCAGTTCAACAATCATTCAGCTTATCCACAGATATAAAGTAAGTAAGTCAGGTGGGCAGTCATTTTTTCAGCTAGTTCTGAGTGAAACCATCAGCCTTTGTTTCAACCAGTTCTATTAGTTTGTTGACAATTTGTCACTAAGTCAAGTAATCAGTTGAATATTTAACACATCAATCAGTTTGTCAGTTGATCAGTTGGTTTATATGTCTCTCATTGAATGAATCTTTCAAATTGTTAATAAATAAGTCAATGAGTCAGTTCATTAGTTAGTTGGTCGGCTTGTAAGAGAGTCACTGGTATTTAGTCAGTTAGTATTTAAGTGATGCAAAGTGCCTCCTATAATGTCAGTCACAAAGTAACATTCATATTCTTGAAATCTGCCTTTGAATTGAATCATATACAGACACAAATTATTCACTTTTGTGTTATTAACTCTTTACAACTTAAATTCAAGTCAAACCTGTGAAAGTGTAAGAGGGGCAGGTACAATAGTCTCCAGATATAAGGCAAGTGTAGAGTGTGTTAGAACTACCCACAACCTGAAAAGAGCAACACTCTTACATAACTTCATGTGAACTCTTTACACCTAAACATTAGACAAGTACACATATTCTCCCAGCTGTTCTCTATACATTTCCTAAGCGGCTGACAAGGAGAATTTAAGAGCTTCTTTATTTGGTGATCAGTTCATAAATTCTCCTGATCTTGAAGTGTGACTCAGAGGTGGTATTGTAAGTAAAACTTACTCTTTCTTTGAGGTAAAAGTGTTATAAGAATTGACTGTTGGTTTATAATTTGTTACCTACAGAGCAACTATGACAAAAGACATCATTCAATCTACTACAGATCAGTACATCAACCATGGCTTCCAATGGAGTGCATTTTGATTGAATGCTGTAAATCCAAAACCAGAGTGGTTACAAAGGCCACTCAGAAGAAGAAAAGACACCTTTAAGAGCCAATGAGAACTCAAAGTAAAACAAACCAAACTGATTGAAGTACAGCAAAATGCAAGCAACCAAGTTGTGCTTGGTTTCAGTTTTGTGTTTGATTGGTTGAGAGAGTGGTGCACATTTTGTGGACCAATCACAGAGTGAAGTAAAGCAAAAATAAAGCAATCTTGAATCATTTTCAACACTCAACTGAAAATTGCTAAGGTACACGCAGTCTTGAAGGCTTTTATCTTCTCTTACTGACCTGATATAAAACCCTTCCACTAGGAGTTGTTAACTTTGTAATGTTCTTCCTATCTATCAAGTCTAAAGCATGTAACAGTGGCTGGTGGAATACAAAGTGTAACCTGATAAAAACAAAACGGATGCAGTGTCAAACCTCAGAAACCTCATTATCAAACACAAACACATGATTTTTAGCAGAGATTAATAATTTTAAAAAAACCTTCAAAAGTTATGCTTTTCGTTTACACATTCATGCATCGCAGACACATGCCATACATTCAGCGCATTTCATACACCTTTGTGCGAGTTCCTCTCAAATTTCCGACAGTCGCTGATGTCACCTTTTACAGTGAGTCATTGGGAGTTTCACTTTAATGAAACCCTCATCCTATGATCATGGGAAAACAGGGAGACTAACCACAAACTAATTATTATATAATCAACTCGTTGCAAATCGATACTTACGCGGAAAGTATTTCATCTGTCACTGAAACGACAAACAAAACAACAGGAGAAATGAAACTTTATTCAGTAAAACTATGAGTAGACAGGATGTGTCTAGAAATCAATTAAAAAAGGGCAAGACGCTAGTATTTGATAAGCCATGGCTAAGATGATCAGGGACTTTCTTCAATGACATCTTAACTTCCACACACACACACACACACACACAAAAAGATGAAAAATGAAACACTCACGATGACCATGCTCCTCTTTTGCTAGGCGAACTTCGGAAAATAGTTGATCTACAACATGCCGAAGTGACAAAGCCATTCAAATGAAATAATTGTGAGTTTGACAACTCTGACGAGCTCTTAGTCCGCCATGGTTATCTTGCTGGTAGTCTCGTACCCAGGATCTCACCTGAAAGGCATTTGCTCCAGACCCCGCATTCTGAAGAGCAGTAGCAAATCCAGGGGGAGAGTGTGGGGGTCCTTACCTCCTAGCTATCAGACGTACGCGGATTTTTATTACTAAAATCCTCTCACTGAAAGAATCAAATGTTAAATACCCACCTTGAAATATTTAGAATTTACTTATCTTGGAAAATTATTTGACTTATAACTTTAACTTCATTGATGAATTACCTAGGATTGGGAATAAAGGACACTTTGTCATTAGTTCAGCAACCTGACAGGGTTGTGCAAAAGGGGAGTAATGTGTCAACAGCTCATTAGCATTATAACACACACATGAAAAAATTAACATGATTTTCATTTTGCATTTAATTGATATAGATAAAAAACTAGAAATTCTTGAACAAAGAATACCAAGTTTGAGATCATTCGAACCTTAAATCCATTTAACTTATAATGGAAATATCATTTGTATGAAATGGACCATTTTTATTAATTTTTCAGACAAATTATGAAATTTCAATAGGGTAATTTAATATTATCGACTCTGTTGATAATGTTAATTGGCCTCTGTAAAGAGTTACAAAGCCAAGGTTTTGAACATATTAACCCTTTGTCTGTGCTCTACCAGAGGGCTAAAGCTTGAAACATCAGTTTCTTAACTCTTTACTGTGGCCAATGTACATTATCAATTCAGTTGATAATACTAAATTACCCTGTTACACTCTCACACTGATGCAGCACCACAGTTTCTATAGAAACTTACCCCTTTATTGATGAAATTAAAAGTTTTCTTTATTTATTCATGCATTTCAGTTGATAGATGAAGAGTGTATTCAGTAAATAATTAATAAATCTTTAAATGACTGGATCAAACTAAAACATACATTATACCTATAAAATCTCCCAGTAGAGCCATCAACTCCATGCCTATTTTGCCATGGGTGATATCTAGTCAAACATTGAATCAAAAACCTACATAAAAATTATTCTAATTCTTAATAACATTCAAGGTTCACCCTAATAAAACTGTTTTACTTGAAGGTTAACCAAGTTTTAGGATTTGAGATCTGAATCTTGTCAACTAACTCCCGAGAAATTCCTCTCATCAGCATTTTTGGTACTGCATTCTTTTGTATGTGCGCATACCCATGGCCACCATACTTTACTAGGCGATGGCGAGTGTGTACATCATGTGCAATGACAATCTTATCTTCATAGCCTTCTGAGGCCAAAAATTTAATATTCTGGATTCTCTGTGCATCACTGATGCCATCCACAGCATAGTTAGGCTGATAGTATGACAGTTCAATACCAAAAAAGTCATACTCCAGATAAATCCCAGTAGCTGCCAACTCCAGGAGTTTTTCTCGATCAAAAATAGTGCGATCAAGATGACTCATGACAGTTTTATTGATGTCTGCTCCAGCTTCTTGAAGAATTCTGACAATCTCCATGGGTGATGACTCATTACGTCCAGGGTGGATGATCAGAGGAGCACCAGTTGAAGTCTGTGCTGCGGCAGCTGCTAAGAGAGATCTCTTCTCTGTGGGCTCCAATGGCCAAGAGCAGCCGATTTCACCAATGACACCACACTTTATTGATGTATCACCAACACCTTCAGTAAGTTCTTTGACCATGGTCTAGTAAGAAAGAGAAAAACAATTATTCATTGACTGTACAAAAACTGGATATCACCTGTTGAAATGACAAGTACTAAGAAAGAAAAAAAGGTGAAGGACTTCTCTCAAGATCTGACAAAACTTCTCTGAATTGAACATGTAGCTGATAAAAAGTGAATTAACCTTTGAAAGCTCTTCAACTGATGAAGACTTTACTTCTGCTGGAAGAGTGGAGTCTAAGTAGTAACCTGTTCCAGCAATAATATTCAGGCCAGTTGCCGATGCTGCTTTGGCAAGGTATTCCACATCCCTTACAATACCAACTGTAGTCACTTCGACAATACTCTGGCCACCCTCCTGCTTAAAATAGTTGAGTTCTGCCATAATATCATCAAAGGGCTCATCTCCAAGAGCCAAGTTTAGTTTATGGCTGTAGGGATTCTGCTGTATCCACCCAAGATTGGCCATAGTGAACTCTGAATTTGCCATTTTGTCTACATCAGACTCCCTCCAGGGTGGTCTCAGGCAGCATTTGTAATCCATCTTGATGTGTTCATGGGTGAGGGTGCGGCCCAAGGCACTGGGTGGAATGGGACCAAGGACAGTTTGGATCTGGCCTGATGCCATCGTTTAACTTGCAAGAAAATCACAAATTAATAAGGTGGGTATATCTTGAAGAACAACTTTGATGGAGGGCAAGCAAAGAGGCATGGAGTTAGTCTTAAACCTATCACTCCTATGAGTCACCAAGACAGAATTTCTCCCTATATATCAATACAATATTAAGCAGAGTAGTCATGAGAACAAAGAAAATATCAGTTAGGAGATTAATTAGTAGTTGATCCAATAAAGAATTCTCCAAACCAACATCATAAGAATTGTATGGCAGACAGTAACAAAAATTACTACAGTTTTGTTGAGAGTGAAAGGGTTAAATGGATTTTAGCAGGTGCTGTGCCACTAACGCGTAACGGCTTCAAACCCTGACCCCTTCCCCGCTGCGTAAGTGGCAAATCTGTTCATTTCCTCACCCATTTCAATACGACAAAGAAAAATGTGTTTTGTGCCGATCAACCTGGGCCATGCCATGTCTAATGAACTTAGAGTGCATTGTGATAAACAATTCCTTGCACCATTAGCACTGCACTGAACTGAGATTTGAATTTTTCTCTTTCAAATCTTGATGCGTGATATGTTTAAAGCATTCGTGACGCGTGAATTTTTTTCAAATTCGTGCATGAAACGGGATCAGGACTTCCTGTATGCCACACTCCGGTAAGCGTTTGCACTTAAGTTCATTCGTTTAAACTTACGGAATGATGAAGCGATAGGTAATAAGGGTCAAAATGGAATCATGCTGGATGGTGAGGGTCGCACTCAAAAACGCTGAAATTCATTACTTGCTAAGATGTTCTCTTCATCGCTTCGAAATATCTCTTGTTCTAGCTCTTCGAAGCCTCAGCACCCCAACAAATGACCATTCTTGGAGAAAAATGTACCTAAAAAAAACGATCACTAACCTTAGTAAATTTCCCGTACGTAAGTTCTTAGCAAATTAGCGTAGTGTCTTACATGTCTTGCTAGAGCGTGACGATACATTAAGAGACAACCCTCCTCCCCTCTCTCCCCACTCTCCAAAACGCTTTACAGATGCGCAGTAGCTTCTCTGAGCGACGTCGGAAAAATGGCGGCCGCTTGTGCTAAATACATTGAGGACCTGATCTCAAAATTAAACCCGAAATCAGACTCCAAAACTAAAAAGTCTCTAATTGCTTTGACAAAAATGACTAAGGACAAGGATAATGTTGATGTTTTTTGCGCAAAAGGTGGTTTGAAACGACTGGTAGCTCTTATCCAACTGCCGAATAAAACAATCGCTGACATGGCGTTAAGTGTGCTGGCCAATTGTGCTCGTCAGGAACTAAGCAGAAGAGAAGTAAGTTACCGTAGGGTCGAAATTGCGTACAAAAGTTCTCTATAGCTAATTCTATCGCGTCTCGTCTGTTTTGTAGATAAGGAGACTGGATGGAATAGCAGTTCTTGGTGAGTACATACAAAATCCAACTCTTTGTGATCTACTGTTCTCTTAAAAAACCCCATATACATAGTTGCTTGGGAAAAACAAATCTCGGAAGTATTTCCATGTAACTACATGATATTCTGAAACAAAGGCGTAGTCCCATACTAAATCTATTGTGTTGGCATTGTTTTCTTTATCAAAGAATAAACCCTTTAACTCCCAGGAGTGATTGACATGTAACTTCTCCCATAATATCCATACCTTATCTAGTAAAGAGATGATGAGAATTCTCAAACTTATCAGGTACAGGTTTTTGTCCTGATCTAACACCAAATTCTCATAACTAAGTTACAGGGAAATGTGTAGCAGCTAGAAGGGAGAATTTACAATCAGATCTTGGGAGTTAAAGGAGTAATGGTATGCATAATGTATTATGGAGCTGTGCAGAATTCGAAATCTTGCCAAAATCTTTCTTATCAAAGATCATGCAGATTGTTTAGAGGTGTGCGTAAAGATATTTTTCCTCTTGCTAGACAGTCTGGAGATTGGCCTTTTACAAAGACCTTGCAATATTTACATGTAACCTAAATTAACTTTAGCCTTTATTTTGGCGGGAAAGCATGCAAGAAGATTTGCCCATGGACTTCATCTCTTCTAAGTTCAGTGATCAGTTTCCCAGAATGAAGCTGAACTAAAGCTGCAAGCTCCAAGGAATGGGCAACATTGTAGGGCAAATAAACATGCATGATGGAGGTTATCCTGTTAGCTGTCACTTTAATATATATTTGACTCCCACTCCTGTAGCAACTTGGACCTTCATGGGAAATTGAAAGTGGTTTGAGTTATTGGGAGGTTTTTAAACTTTTATTTATTACTAGAGAAGCATGAAGTTCAAGGTAGCTAGGGTTACTTATTTAGAGATAAAGTATATTTTTTTCTTCTTTTATATTCCCTCAGCTGAAGTTCTAAAGAACAATGTGAAAACCAGCATTTTAAACAGGACATCTAGAGCATTAGCCAACATGGCAGAAGATGAGCTTAGTGTGCAGGTCATGGAGGAGCTTGGAGTTATTCATGAACTTGTTAAGCTTTTAACAAAGACATCTGACAGTGATTGCCAACAGTCCATCTTAAGAGCATTAAGGATGGTATGCACAAATCCAGCTAGAAAACAGGCCATAGTGGATTTAGATGCTGTTAAAACCATCATGGAAATCTTGCAGTCCCAGAGGCCTTCACTTGTGAATTGCTGCATAAAAACTGTAGCAGAGCTTACCAAGGAATGTAGTAGGGAATTTGCTCAGCAAGTTCAAGATTGTGGTAGTGTCAAATACATTGTTAAGCTAGCTAACAGTGAACTTTTACAAGTGAGGAACTCAGCCACTCTGTCCTTAGCAAACTTAGCCCATCATGCTCATGTGCGTGTTTGTATAGGCAGTGAAGGTGGGATAGAGGCTTTGACTAAGCAACTCAAAAGAGATGAGCTGGGGCATGTTACTGTCAAGGCAATTGAAGGACTCTGCTATTGTTGCAGAGAAGGCATCAATCGTGTAAGGGTTCGTGATTCTTCAGCATTGGAACTATTATTGAAGATTTTATTGTCAGGAAAATGGCTGTCTCTTGAGAAAAAGATTGTTTTTGCATTTGCACAGTATTGTCACAGCGAAAAAGACTTGGAAATTCTCCTTAATGGAGAATTAGTTCCTGGTCTAATTAATCATCTTAACAGGATTATACATCAAATTCAATCCAGAAGTGACTTTGAAGATCATGATGATGGTTTTACAGATCACCAATCATTTACAGCAGACTTTTATACAGATTACTCAATGAGGACAAACACAGTAAGAAGCTCTTTTTCTGATGTTAGTGCAGAGGCACTGAAGGATGAAACTTTCCTCAAGAAGCTGGAAGAAACAGCAAGGGAGGTCACTGACACTAAAGTGACAGGGCGACTTTCAAAGTTCAAAAGGAGACTCAAACTAAAGCCATCACCCATTCCGACTACCCCTCCTCCAGGTGTGTGTACCATAGGACAGTCTGTGTTCAGTTTTGCTGCCAGACAGACTGATACAACGACGTTGGTGTCAGTATGCACCTTTTCTCGCAGTGTTTCATCTCTTGCATCCTCCTGGCATGACCTTGCAACATTGTCAACAGCAAGTTGCCCAAGAGTGTTGTCGTCACATCAAGATTTTTCAAAAACACAGAGAGAATGTGATTTATGTGAACCAACCCTAGGTCTGACTTGTGATGATCCTAATTCAATGTGCACTGAAAATCAAACCCAGGTAATGCCAGGTTCCCCAGTTGGCCAAAGAAATTTGTTGACCCTACCTCTTAGTAATAGTAATGTTCAAGATGAACCTGTGTTAGTCTCTCCTCTGTCGCCGAAGGTTCAGTCAGGTCTACATCATCGCAGTTTTGGCCAGAGTGCTCTTACCTTACTATTGCGTATTGCACACATGACCAATCCAAGCACTCATCTTGTTAACAAGCCTTGCATTCAAGCTTTGCTGGATTATCTGCGGTTGGTGAACAATCCTAACCCCAAGTGTGCACGTATCCTAAATCTTCTGGCAGAAAATGCACTTTGTTTCAGAGATTTAATAGTGCATGGAGCTGTGGTTGCCATTCATCACCAGTTATGCCTCATGAATTGTGAATATCAAGAAAATGCATATCCACAGAAGCTCCATGATCCTGAATTAAATGCCCATTCATCTGAGGAACAGAGATTGCCAACACCCTTCAGAAAAAGATTTGGCAGTCAAAATTCTGAAGACAATTTATTTAGACCAAAGGATAAGATCAACCCTAATGCACTGTACCAGTCCATGTCCTCAGCAACCCAAAGCCATTGTCAGGAAATAGGAAAACATTTATTAAAGATCCTTTCAAACCAAGCACAAACCCTCTGTGGAAAGGGTGAGATTGAAAACTTACTTCTCACAGGATCAAAGGAAGAGCATAAAGAATGTGTGCTTGCTCTGCCACTCCTGTGCAGGTATTTAGTTCCACATTTTGTTTATGTTAAACAACACCCTTTTTTGGATTTTGGATTATGTTTTTGTTCATGAACTAAATGTATGTTCACCTTTTGTTGAGACATTTTTAGAAACACTTTCCTGCACACAGGGGCTAGTGACGTAAAGCTGTGCCTAGGAATGGCCTTCTTAGAGAATCCTGTGAAAGTAAACGTATGGGCATTGCATTTTTTTATTACATGGTATGCCTTTTTCCATACCAGATTACAAATTATTTTCCATATCACTGACATCCTCAGGGAGGCCACTTTAATCAATTAGGCCCTGATGACACATACCTATATACATAAATAAAATATGTCCCATTGGGTGTTTTGCTCTTTTGCCCCCCCCTCCCTCCTCCTCAGCATGGCCTATTGTATTGTTAAATGGCATGAACTCAAATACCACCACAGGATATCTTAGGGAACAAAAAAAACAACAACAACATTTAAAAGCTATGTTGTCATTTTTCTAGGACCACTAAACTGAGACAGCAAATGTTTGTGGAAAGGAAAGGCTTAAAAATGCTGTGTGATCTTTTCAAATCACTCTCTCCAACTGGTGAGACCTTTCCAATTGCAGTGGAATCTGTGATAGTTTTGGCAAATGAGTTACAAGTAATATTCCCTGGTAATGTTACATGGACGAAAAGTGAAGGTATTTCTAAAGATCTGACTTCATCAACCATTGAAGAGTCAAACCCAGATGCATCTGATGATCTGCACCAAATGAAAAAGCTGAAAAAGGAGCTCAGCAACATCCAAGCTCTTTCCTCAAGTGATGAGCAAGATTGTTCCTCGTGCCTGTACCACGCAAATTCGTTTGGTCCTCCTGATATTATATTTGTGATGGAAAAGGGGGATAAAGTTGTAGCACACAAGCTACTTATCAAATCAGCCTCTGATGTTTTCACTGCCATGTTGTCAGAACATTTCTTAGAATCAACACAGTCTGAAATCTCTCTTCAAGACATTTCTGAGGATGTCTTTGAATTTGCATTACATCACATGTATGGATGCAAGATCACTCCAAATGAAGAGATCTCTAGTGAAATGATTTCTTCTCAATCATGTTGTGAGGTGTTAAGAAAAAAAGTCATAGAAATTCAAGTGAATGACAATGAATTACAGTTCTATTTGGATCTGTTAACACTTGCTGACAGGTTTTTGTTGGACAGACTGAGAACTCTTTGTGAAAAATTTCTTGTAAATCTTATTGATGCTTCCACAGTGCTGCAAATTTATAATTATGGTTATCGAATTAATTCTCCAAAGTTGTGTTTGCTTTGTCTCACATACCTTCTAACCATTAACCTCTCAAATTTGCCAAACCATCTGTATTTGTTCAAAGAACTGTTCATTAGTAACGAACGAGGACATCTTGCAGAACAATTGTATGAAATACTCCATTCTCATTTAAAATGTTAACGTACAGCCAGTACTGGTACCAGGCAATTTACCTTAGATAATTTATGCACAAGAACCTCACTTAATAAAAGTGGTATCTCAATCAAACTTGTGTGTTTATCAATGCAGCGCTTCAACATCCTTCCCTCCTGGCATTTGAACTTTTGAAGATTGTTTTGCTCATATGCCCACCCGCTAGGCAAAAATTGCTTTGAAGTACCAGATTTGACGGTTAATTTTTGTAAAAGGTAAAATCAGTGACCATTAGTTTCTATGTTATAACTAAGCAGAAAAACCTAGCCCTTGTAGACCTTTTCCTCTGAGCCATTTGCTAACAAAGTCAACTTATCTATTTAACAAATAGATTCCAAGTTGCCGTGCATCTGTTCAGTAATAGATCACAAATGACGTCAAAATGTGGTAAGAACAAAAAACAGTGGCACATGAGGCCAGCCGAAATGGATTTTTGATAGATGTAAAGGTGTTCACATCCTTGATGGCTCCCAATTCATATCAATTGATGATTCATTCGTAAGGTTATCATAACTATTTTCTTGTTCGTACAAGCACTCCTAAGTTCAGTTAAAACTGCATGTGACAAACTGCACCATTACAATCTTCCCAAGGAATCATCTTAGTGTAATCAGAATCAGGAGACCAGGAGCGTAAACTTGTTGGTGGAATCCACCTACAGCTGTATTAGAAATTATAAATTTGTCTTTACATAAACCCACAATGAGCACTTATTTAAAATATATTTAACAGGATTAATATACATTATCTTGTAAGTTCAGACTTAATGGGATAGTAAATATTTATAGAATCAAGTAGTTTGAATTTGAAGTGATTGGTATTTCATATGGCAAGCAGAGCAGGTGTTCCATTCACCCCTCAACTCTCAAGATGTGATTGTTAATTCTCTCCCCCTTGATGCTACATGTTTCCTTTTAAATGAGTTACAAGAATTTGGTGTTGGATCAAGATAACTTCTACCTGATTAGTTGAATATTCTCAGTTCCTTTGCTGGATAATGGCTGGATATTATAGGGAGAAGTTATGTGTCAATCACTTCTGGGAGCTTAAGGGTTAACCCAGCAAATAGGATCAGTGTGCACATGGATCTTGCTCACGATCATTCCAAACATCTACAACGCAGGCTACATTTTAGAGAGAAAATATTATCAGGTCTATGAATTCTCAGGTACAGTTGAGAGTAAAAACATGGGACAGTATTTTAAGTCTTGGTAAAACATCTCCAGCAATGGCTGACAATTTGACCGAGGCTATCTTATCAGCCCTTGTTGCACCAATATTCAAAATCGCTATAGGCTTACTTTGCCGCCAGGCAGCATCAGCAAAGCGATATGATGAATACACTTCAACTGAAGATCCTATGATTAAAACTGAATCAGATTCCTGTAATCGTTCTTGAATAAATGACACCATTGGTTTAGGTACTGAGTCACCAAAAAATACAACATGAGGCTTTAGTATGCCACCACAGTTAACACAAGTGGGAACAGCAAAATCCTTGACTTCATCATCTGAGAGAAAGGTGTCTCCATCAGGTGCATGCCCACTTGCAGTAGCCTCCCAAAAGGGATTAAGTTCTTTCATTCTTTGTTGGAGATCGTCCCTCAAAGTCAGCTCTTTACACCCAAGGCAAACAACCCTGAAAGGTTAGAGATTTACTCCTAGTGACAAGGTATGACAAGCTTATAAACGTTGTTGACTGCAACTGAGTTGAGTGGAAGGTACTTAAAGTCACTTCCAGGCATTTCACTCACTTCAATCTGAAGTACCAAGGACACATATTTAGGAAAGCAACCCTGACTTCCTATAACTGACTTAATGATGAACTTAGTCATGGTAATAGGACTGAGTGGAGTCCAATTTGGTTTGTAATCATACGAGTGATTAAAAAATTGGACAACCATGCATCAGGAGTGTGACTTGTTTATCTGGAGAAACAATTTCCAGGAAAAGACAAATAGCCAAGTTATGAAAGAAGGAGAAAATTTGCATTAAAATACTGACAAAGGAGGTGTAAATTGCTTAATGGTTGTGATTTGTTTATTAAACTACAACTTTGAATGTAATCGATTGATTTAAACCACAAATTTGAATGTGATTCGCTTATTTAACTGTCTGATAAACAAACTGATAACAACTTGGCAAGTAAATTTGGTGGAAATTAGGAGTTTTTTAAACTAATCACAATTGAGGAAATTGTAATTTTTATGATTAAGTTAATTATTCAGTGAATTTATTAATAACTGACTAGATATTGACTGACTGCCTGTTTTGACTGGCTGACTGACCGATTGTCCGACTGATTGCTTGATTCAAGCACCTGTTTGACTGACCAACTAGTTGTTTAGATCCAACTGGCTGACAAAGTTACTAACCAACAAAGGGAATCATGGACTCTTTAACTGACTGACCGACTGCCTCTTTGACTGACTGACTGATTGACTAACTGCAATTATTGACCAACGGATAAATTGATCTGTTGGTTGATTGATGTGCTGACTGACTGACTGACTGGTTGATTGCCTAAGTGAATCAGACTGCTAAACAGCCATACACTACCTGTGTGCACAACCATGAAGCTCTGAGATTCTTTGAGAACCAGCTTTGGTGTGCAGAGCGTCGACATTTTGCGTCACCAGCCAATGTATTTTGCCTATTTTCTCTAGCTCTGCCAGGGCAAAATGGCCTGTATTCGGCTCTCTTGTTGAAAACTCATCCCAGCCAACATAGTTCCTTGCCCAGTACCTCTTTCTATTTGCAGCGCTGTTTAGAAAGTCGGCATACTGAATGGGTCGGCTTTCGCTGATTGCATACAAACCAACATCTTCGGAACGATAATCCCTGATCCCAGATTCCGTAGAAATACCCGCTCCGGTTATTACGAAAAGGCGTCGACTGCTTTCAATATGATGGTCGATTTTCCTTACAACTTCTTCAAGTTCTTGGTCAGTCCTTTCACATTTGGGTACATAAAGTCTATGAACTGACCTTCGACACGATCGAAACGGCTTTAGATTAAAGAAAAATCTACAAAATATTTTGGAAGCGTGCATGTTCGAGTCATCAATCACGTAACCTATTGTTGTTTTAGAGTGAATTTTACCGGGAGTGCCTGGTAACTAGTGACTCGATAAATGGCGACTTTGCCAAGTTGACAACTATTGCGATTGCACCAGCAGTGTGTAATATTTATACTGAATGATTCACCACTTTATAGAGTTTCGTCGTTTTACGGGTTTACAGTGAAAGATTCACATAGGGAACAAGTCGCCTGCGAAGGATTATTGGCGTCTACCCAAGTTAGACATCGATAACTACTGTGACTGACTGGTGACTTCGTACATCGCCGTCGCTACCATGTCGAACTCCATGGGAAGCTCGATTGCGAACAATACGTCTACAAAAAACGCTATGGTTCTCATTTGTCCTATCCAAAGCCCTAAAGTGGTATGATACTTGTCGAAAATTTTATCTGCGTAAAACAATAATTCTTTGTCATTTAGGACTATTAACTCAGCATGAGTTTTTTCGCGCCTACGTATCGTAATTTTCTCTTATGCCTCGCTATTTATTTTTCATTTTTCATCATGTTTTAGTTTCATAGGTTTGTTTGTTCACTTAGGAAGAGCTATTTAATATATGTTCCCATAGAAATGATGTTCAAGAAACAATTACGCGCTTCTGATTGGCTGAAAACGAGTGTAACACGAGTGCAAAGGTGTAACACGAGTGCAAATTACAAATAGCACGTGCATGCTTTCAAAATTTTGTCTGTCTTGCTTTTCTGCAATGTTTTTTCATGTACATCATTAACAAGTAATAACATGATTTCTCTTGCAATGTTTGGTGTAATAAGCACTTGTAAATTTTTCAAAGACTACATTTGTACTTGCCCTATCGTACAATTATCACTAGTGCAATTTTGCTGTCTTTGGCAAATTCATTGGTGCTCATTTACACTAAATTGCACTTAAAATCATCTTATCACCTATACTAACAGTTAGAGCCTAGGGTTGAATTAAAATTTTTCTACAGGGGTTTCTGATTTATGCATAGCCCCATACTATTGTAAATCAAAGCTGTAGTCCTAAAGGCAATCAATGCTTTTTAGCCATTGTTTTCTTTATCCAAGAGCTCCACACATGGTGAAACAAGGGGCTTTGTGGAAATCTTACCATGTACTACATTGAAAGCAGTTTAATTAGAGTTAAGGGGTTAAGTTTCCAAAAAATTTGTGGTGCTATGTCAGTGGAAGAGCATAACAGTATCATCAACTGTGTGAATAATATTGGTTGGCCACTGTTGAGAGTTTCAAAGCTGACATTTCGAGCGTTAGCCCATCATCAGAGCAAATGGTGAAAGGCTTATGCTCAAAACAACTGCTTTGAAACCCATTTACAGTGGCCAGTCTACATTATCAACCCAGTTGATAATACTAAATTACCCTGTTAATTAGAGTTAACTGTCCATGTGTATCACTGATACCTTGCTATGGGAAGAAGGGGGGGGGTAACTTCAGGAACTCTTGTTAAGGACATGCTTCCTGATTCTTGCATCAATCCAAAATATTTTATTTTCCGCACCTGTCTCCTGAATTGATGTCTTAAATCTACACATGATTATTCAGACCTGGGTTCTGAAAGTTATAGATGGTTTTAAGTAGTATTATGTGAAGGATCACTAAACTTTCTTTAGTGTTGAACAGAAAGTAGAAGAAATGTGGAGAAAATTGGTAAAACAGTGAACCTCTTTAGTCTAATAATTGCTCAAACAATCATTTTGAGTGATGTGATGTATTTTGATAGACCTACTTTTTTATTTTATAGAAAAAGGAAATTGCTATTACTTACATTGTGACCTCAGGGCTAAGGTTTGTAACTACTTTTTATTTGGTGTGACTTACAGTGTTATCCCTTTCAGGCAGTAAATGGTAAAATTTACTGTCTGTAGTTGACAACTGTTCACCCAAGTGGAGGTTACTAGTGGTACATGTGTACTGTGGTGTAAAGCGGCAAAGTATATATCCACCACCAGTCACCAACACTGAGGTGCATGGTTGTTGTAGTATAATTTTTTATACTAAAACAGTTAGATAATGTAGCACAAGAAGAATGATTTGAACTCATTCATTCCTGCAATGATTACAATATTTTTGAGCATAAATCCTGCAAGAGTTGTAATAGCAAAGGATATTCTGAGTTTCATTAGCCAATCAGAGTGCACCTTCAATGCTATCCACTGTATTAGTATATATACTAATACCACAAATATTACCCCCATAAATTACTTGGAATTCCTGAAACTTCAACTGGTAAAATGGATTGCTGTACCACTTTGAAATTCCTTTTACATGTTATGCTTAAAAATAGAAAGACAGTGGACTTAAAATGATCGTACTTGTAGATGTGCAGTAGAGATATCTGAATTTGTCTAGGGCAATGTTGTCATTATTGATTGCTTCAATGATCTGCCTTAGAAAGAATTCAAATATTTTTATTCAAGCAGATTTAATTAAAACTCATTTCCTGTGGCTCTGACATTTTTTCTTGTAACTTTGCATTTTAAGCATCCTTGGAGCTAGCTCAGTGATCATTTTTTCAGTCTGGAAAAGGATTGTAAGAAGTCCAGAGGTATGTGAAAGTCTTTTATCACTGAGTTGGTCAAAAGACTATCAGGACTTTGAACTGATTTGGACATGTCCATATCCAGCAATGAATTAAATTTAATTATGGGGAAAAGGAAAAAAGCCTCAATTGCTTGGCTTTCATTGCAAAGGTAATGTTTGTTACCTCTGTCAGCCTCCTAGGTCAAATGAACAGAACTGAAGGTAAATGCTTAACAAAATAAACCAATTTCTGTTTTGTTTTTGTCACTTAGTGCTCATACACTCAACAAGCTGTTGACATCATTTTTGACAACTGGGAGTGAGAGCATTTTAGAACACATCATTGATACCTTTGCTCAGAATGAAGCTCCTGTAGTATAAACAGAATTTTTTTCAAAATTATGCAAAGGAAAAATCTCCGGTTTTTATCTAATTGGCTGTGCTGATTGCTATTTATTGTGCGGTAGATAATGAGAAAAGGTGGTAACCTAACAGTGTGCAATTGTTAACAAAATGAGATAGAAACAAGCCTGTCTTATTTCTAAGTTTAGAACAACTTGTGGTTTTATACTATAAAACAGTGAGATTGGTTGCTCTCAATTTCTCTCCATTATAATTGATTTGGGGTTTTCCCACACTATCTATCCTGTTATCAAAATCTCAAGCCAATAATCCAGCTAATTGGTAAAATTATGATATTCAATGTTTGTTTCTTCAAAAGTTGATTTTTTTTTCATTTTCTAGGTGCACCCTTTGTTTCACTTAGCCTTGGCAGATCTGATTTTAGCTTCTCTGTGGTTTGCTGGGGCTTGTCGTTGGTTTCACCATGAAACTTCTGCATGTTTTTTATTAGATGTAATAGGAGAGGTAAGTTGTATAATTTTTGCAAATAGCGTGATCTGACCCTCTGAATCCTAACATAGCACACAAGTGATGAGAATAAAGAATAATTAAATATAAATTTAGTAGTCGATCCAACACCAAATTCTCCATATTAACATCTTTCATGAGAATGGTAAAGCAGACAGTTCAGAGAATTTATTACCAATGAGATCTTGGGAGTGGAAGGGCAAAGGCCAATAAAAAGGTTATTATTTTGACCAGAGTAACTGCAGGCGACATGGTATCAAGTTGCCGGCAGAACTCGGGCAGTCACCGTCTTGTTTTGAAATCACTGCATCAGTATACATAATCTCCATACTTTTCTTGATACCTTTCCTAAGGTGCTGACAAGGAGAATTTGTTTAAAACAATCAAGTAGAGCTTCTTTAGTTGGTGATCATTTCCTTTATTCTCATGACCTTAGCCTTATGTGACTGTGTGACTCAGGGGTGGTATTGTGAGGAGAAATTAGTTGTTAGTCACTCTTAGGGGTCCAAAGGTTAATCAGCGTTTAAAGTTTCAGCAAAGGCAAATTGCAGGATTCCAATGGTGTCATCAACTTTGGATTTTCTTATGAGCAAATCATGTGGTGAACAAATTATGTCTGAATTCAGCATTGTTATGACTGAAGAAACACTTAAAGTTGTTTTAAGTTTCCCAATGAAGATTTTTCAATCTAGGCTTGTAATCCTGGGTTAGCCCAAATTGTTTGCAAACACAGGGATATGCAAAATCAATTCCAAGTTTTGGTTTTGACTGTGAAATAAAGGTTTATTAGTTAGAAACTTCTTATTATGAACACCATTTTTTCTTCCCTAGATGGCGCACCTGGCATCATTCTTTTTGACTGTCAACTATGGTTTGAATGCATACATCAGACTCAGAGAAAAGGCTAAAAATATCACCACTTTTCAGTTACTGTCAGTAAGTACTGTGAACCTCAAAAAAACTATAAACATTGCAAATATTTTTGCAGATGCATGTAGAAAAAGTGATTGAAACCCCTATGAGTGGTTTTTACATTCTTACTTAAAAGCCCTGTTCAAATGGTCATGAGAGTTGATGGTAGTTTCAACTATCACTTGTGACTGACAAAAAATTAAAGTTTGAACTAAGAGAAAGTGCCTTGGTTCATTGCATGATTGTTGTAGCACAACATTGGTTTTAACTTGCCCATAATTCCTACATGTAAGAAAAGGTCACATCAACAAGGCAAACTTTATTTGTACTCTCTCCTACCTTGTAAGCTATTGCAAAACAAAAAAACTTTGGAAATAAAATTAGAGTACCTGGAATGACCATAGGGGCTAGTGGAGCCAGGCAGCCAGATGGCATCAGCATTAAATGAAAATAAATGACAGGTTGGCAAGATAACACAAAGAAAGGAAAGGAAAAGGAAAATGTACTGGCTAATAGATAATACCTTTACTCATTATAGTGTGTGCGCTCTAATTATGTTGTATTTTACTGACAAGGTTTCTTCAACAACATCTCACCTATGGCCCACTAGGATATTATATGCATTATGTTGGTGAGTGCCTTACATCATGTCATTGTGAATTGAAATAAGTTTATTTTGGTGTATTTTGCTGTACCACTCGCTAAATTAAAAAATTTTTTTGAAATGAAATCTTCTCGCTCAATCAATCATCTCAGACTGCCTATTTTTTCCTAATTTACCTTGCAGTTTTGTTTGTTTTGTTTTGTTTTGTTTTTTTCACCCTCTCCCTCTCAGTCCACTTCAGGTTTGTGGGTAATGTGTTGCCAGGTTATGACCTTAAGTGGGCTGTGGTCTTGTTGCCATGGTGTGCTCCTTGTGGCTGAGAAGCTTGCTGTTCACTTTCCTTCTCTGTGGCTTCCTTTACAGCCCCCACCCTCCAATGCCATCAACAGAGTGTTTCAAGGCTGTTGATATCTTGATATTTAAGTATTCAAACTCGATAATTTACTTTGTTAAGATAAAGTATTAAAAGACAATAGGCAATATTTTAAACAGGAAATCTCTAAAGTCTATTAAGCAACAGCACATGTCTATTTGTTTTGAAGTTCAAAATATATCCGGCCAGTGGCATTATTAAGGCTGCTTGTTTTCTTATAGGTTAGTGCCTTTTGCAATTATGTTGCCTTTGCTGTTGGCTGAGGATGATAAAAAAAGAACCCCACATGACAACTGCACTCAGTAAGTACTGAGAACGAATATGGGGACAGCTACTAATTAATTTAATAATAATAATTGCATATAGTTTCTTGGATAAGACCTGCATTATAGGCCTTGCAAGAGTTGGCCATTGCCATCACCTGGTAGCCATTTGATGTAATACCGACACGAAGTCCTCTCTTGATCTTTTTTACTTCTGCCACAACTGGGTATAACTTTTTACTCTTTAAAGGATAAATGAAAACTGTTTTGATTAAACCAGCCTGAAATAATCGTTTACAGGCTATCTAAGTGTGGAAATAAATATTTCCTCGGGGTGATACGGAGAGAAAAATGGCGATTTATGATGCAATCGTCAGATGTCGGTTATTTCTATACTACAGCATGTACTTTAATTTTAAAGCCTACCTGCTATTTTTTTTTATTTCTAGTTGCCTTTTACTTTTTGATCGACCGAAGGCAAAGGTAGGTTTCACATGCCGTTGGGTTATGAGATTAGCACTATTTAACTATTACTACTGAACCATTATTAACAGTGGAATGGTAAAATCTGGCTTGTGGACATCAACGCCAGGAAAAATGGATTGACTGCAACGACTCGAGTGCAAATTGGATGGATAGCAGGATTAATGAACCACTTATGATCAAATAACTCTGTGTGTGCCAATAATTAAATTCTCTAAGGGTTCCGTGGCTATACGTCCTCTATGGAATACGATGATGGAATTATCATATTCCATTATATTATTATTATTATTGTTATTATTATTATTAATCCCTTTCCTTTGGAAAATCAGTATCCCTGGTTCCTCAGATTTATTGTTATGGGTGCGATGATGACATGATAATTATTATTGAATTTTGTTTCGATTTTTTCTCCAGGATTAAAAGAACCACTTCTCAGTATGCACATATTTCAATTTTTATCCTATATTTTTTAGGCGCGTCACTTGCAGCTAATGCATTCGAGTTCCTTTCTTGTTTGTTCTGACAAAAAAAATGAAACTTTATCTCCAACTAACGTTAATTTTCAAAAACAAAATTGAAGATAGTACGGCCTAGATCCTTTTTGTTAATTAACCAAGATGGGCTTACGTACGTTTTTCCTCGCAGTCTCTTCCGGATGATGGAAAACCACGATATTGGGAGGCTTATGGTTCTATTGCACTGGTTGCAACTTTAGTTTTCTCCATCGTGGCGCTCATGGTAGGAGAAACTGTATCCAGCTTATATGTCATCAATAATTATTTTAAATTAAGAGATCCAGAAAAAGACCCCTTAAAACATCAAGTCCCTTATTCCCCCCCCCCCTCCCCTCCAAAGTAATATCTGGCACACAAGTTTAGTGGCACAGTGGTAGCTTAGTAGCTTATCCAAGTTTCCTTGGAAATAGGCAGCTAGTAAGAAGAAAGGGGCCCCCCTCCCAAATAATGTCTCGTAAACAAGCCTAAGATTTCCTCGGGGGTGGGGAGGGACATCGTAAGAGTACAGTGACTTGACAAGAACTCAGCAAAGAGAGCCCGGCCAGTGTACTGAGACCCTTGGATCGGAGTCGAGCTCCTCAATCATCAGCCCAACGCGCCTCCTTCATGAGATAATTTTGGATGTTAGTTCTGGAATAGGCGCGAAGTTTTGGTTGCTGTACGTTGATGGTCGATCGCTATTTTAGTAGTTCTATTAAGGGTGTGAATAGGTTTTTTAAACTTAGAGAATGCTTTAGAGATCGAAGGAAAGGATGAAAATTAAGCTACATGTAACCCACAGTCGAATTTTTAGAATCACAAAGAGCTGCATACTCTTTCCCCTCTATCTAAACGGCGTGTTTAAGGTGACTGACCTATCATTGCGATTATATCGGACCTCTTGCCACGATTCATCTTTACACTGCATGTTATCTGTTATGAACATTGCCGCATACTCTTTAGGAAAATCTACATTTCATCATCTCAAAGTTAATCTATTTGTTTTACAGGTGGTGTATTTTTTAACGGTCAGAACCTACAGAAAAGCTGTCCTACATTCGGGTTAGTATTTGTGTTTAACAAAGAAAAGCAAAACTATTCTGAGAAGTAGCAAAACATTAATTTTTTCACTCACAGATAATGCAATTATTTTAACTGGAATGTACAATGTACAAATGATTGAAAGCACACGGTAAGAGATTCAATTTTTAACGTTTGCCAAAAACCCAGTGCTTGGCTTCTCCAATACTGAGAGTGAAGATTTAAAAATAACATGAATCGCTAATGCTACCACCCAGTTTGGAAAGCAAGGCAAATAGTATGCGCGCCGATTTCTGTGAGTTTCGTTTGTGGAGACTTTGCTACTTTCCCTCGTTGCCTTCACCGCCTTCGTACAGCGGAATGGGTGCGCAAGGTTGTGGATGCGTTGTGTAACAGTCACGTATTGGTTTAACGGACCGTTAAGCGCCACCCTTGTCCAAAGAAATGCCCACCCGCTACCCGCTAGGAAGTTGTTGAAGAGATAATACATCACCTTTGAGAAGGGGGGGAGGGAACGTCAGTAGATGGAACCGAGCATGTATTATATTCTTTGACGACTTCGCACTTTGTGTTTTGTTTTTCAGGAGTACTGACAAACCTAGAGCGGGTCAGCATTGATGCTATTCGTAACAAAGTCTTTCTTTACGTATTGGTGTTCTTGGTATGCTGGAGCCCAGGTAAGATATTTCTAACGTTTTAGTTTGGACAGTCATCATCTCGCGTATGCACGCATATATTCATTTTGACATTAAATGCTAACTACTGACAAACAAGATACTGCGAAAAGTCGTACGCCAGCACCTGGATGAATGAGGTCTGTTGACGAGCAAGTGAAGCACTTTAGTATTTGATCATTTTGTCACGATTGACTCAGAATCAAGGCTTGATTTCCGTCGTTTCCTCGACCCAGTCTTCAATCCTCCTTTAGTCGGGGGGAGATGTGCGGGTTCGTTTTCCGATCAGCGGCTGATAATCGACCCTAATTTGAAGTTGGATTCGTCAACTTTCATCTCCTATTTTGTTTGTTATTATTTTCAGCACTTGTGGTAGCAGCTTGTGACATCGCACCCGGAGTAACTATCACTAACCTGCAGCATTGGCCCCTCGTGTTCTTCTTTCAAGTAAGTGTTGACACTATTTTGGGCTTCGTTCTCTAGTTGATCCCTGTGGCTTTATTATAATTGCGCCGGATTTTGAATTGGGAAGGGTCTGTGTTCGAGTCCTTACCAACAAGGCTCTCTCTTTTATATTCTGGGTAAGGAACCTTTGCATTTCCTCTCTCCACTCAGGAATAGGAATGGGTACCAGTGAATTGTCTAACTGCGCAGCCGGTGCCGGAATAAAAATGAGAGCACCGTTTTTTAGGAGCACGGAATAATTTACGTCAACGAAGTTGAAGTAAAGAAAGCAGGCGACTCGATTTTATTGGTGGAGTAGAAAGACAGTGTATCGAAGACTCTCTAACCGTGCTTGGAACTGACTGAGTTTGGATCTTTTCAAGACGCTCGAATTTTTTTTTTTCCACACAGTCAAATCAGTTGAATAAAGCTTTTTGCGCGCTCTGATTGGCTAGTTCGGGAGTGAGTGATTGGCAAGTACTATAGACCTTCGTGCAGCGAAAGGGACAAATTCGCGCACGAAAAGATTAATTTCCGACCATTTGTTTGTAAATTGAGAGTAATAAACAATTTGTTTGGTTCTTGTGTGGTATAAATAATTATCAACCCTCGTGACCGTGAAAGTGGCGGATATTGACACACTTCGGGGAATAATTTTGAACTATGCCGGATGCTAGTCGCCTATGAACTTAGTTTATGGCCTAGCTTACTAAAGAGTTTTCTACGGCTCAATAATTGAAGCTTCCCGGCGCAAAATCGTAGCAAGCTGGGGTCTGTTCCTCAAGGGGTTGCCAGAATTTTCTTTGCTCGACGCTCGTGACAAACTTAAAATATCATAATCTTGATATATCTATCTTACATAAAATTCCTTGTAGTATTGACGTCTTTTCTTTTGCGTTTTGTTATTAACAGGGTTTAACTGCACCTATGCAAGGCTTTTTCAACTGTATAGTCTATGGCTGGGCCAGAAAAAACTTCCGTGAAGCTTCAGAACAGCGAAGAAATATACTGCTGGAAAGTGAAGACAAATTCCGGTTTTCTGGATCTCGACGGACCTCATATGGATCACTTCGTTCGATGACAAGTCGTTGAGAGCCATTCGGAGAGAATAGCAAAGGGGTGGTGTGGAAGGGGGGTCCTGATCCCGTTTTACGCACAAATTTTTTCAGAAACTTTCACCCGTCATGAATATTTCATGAACCGTGTGATGGAAAAAGAGTGTCAGTAGAACAAATAAAAAAACAAAAAGCGAAGCTTAAGGCTTAACAAGCCAAGACTTGTTAAAGTAGATCTTTGAGGACTAGTGTAAAATTACGGAAATTATTTGTTAAAAGCTATTTAGATTTTCTGGTCGCAGAAGAAGAAAACTATTTGACGACAAGTACCTAAGTCCTGTTAAGGGACGTGTTAAGTCTTGACCGAGAGACTCAGCAACTTATTCCATTTAAAGTTATTTTCATCCACGTTTTCAGCTGGTTCCCAAACTTAAGATAATTTTGGTTCCTAGATGAACAAAAAGGGTGTTATAATTAGTTTAATATAATATTTTAAGATATATTTGTCGATATTTTAAGTTCTCTACAACAAAGTTGAGTGTACTGTATATATAAATAATAAATAGATGTTTATGCAGGCTATCTCTTTGCAATGACGTAAGTTTGCAGCATTTTTGTAATGTCATGTTATTTCCGTCGCCATTTGGACAGTAAATGAAAAAATAATTGTATTTTAACTTTTTTTTGCTGCTGTTATTGTATTTCTTTGACAAATCGTATTTCTAGTGCGTCAAAATCCAACAGTTTTATTTTCCTAAGCGAGGAGTGAATATTTCTTGTTTGGCTGGTCTAGAAAATTCGGTGTCAAACTGACTTCTTGTGATGGGGAGAGTCATAGCCGCGTTTTGATTGGTTCTTTACTCATGATTTATTGGAGGACAGACGTATAGATGACGTCATCATAACCAACACTTTGCTTTTTTATCACATCAAGTAATTAGATTCCTTGTTGCCGTGGGTCTGTACAGTGATGGATCACAGGCACACTTTTGGCTGCGCTTCGGCAGCATGGAATCTATTTGTTTGTAGACAACTTCCCCTAACTTAAGTGGCCAAGCAGAACCAAACATAACATACGCTTGAAGCGTAGGAGAAAGGTTGTCAGGGTCCTGAATCAATTTCAGTTCTCTGGGTCAATGTCTTGAGTAGGCTCTCTTGCCTCACCCAATGTCCTGGATACAACTGCTAGATTCCAATTTCTAGATAACGAAAGTCAGAGATTAAAAAAATTTCAAGTGAGTTTAGAGAGGTGCTTGATAGATTGAGGACAATATATTGTGTTCAGTATTATTGGTCAGCAGTAAAACAAAATGGCGGCCACCGTGCGGTAATACCGAACTATCTCAATCTGTCGTGTTTATTCGTTCTTGTCGGGCGAAGAGGCGAATGATTTCTCCTTCTTTTACCGTCACTGCCCCAGGAAAGATAATCCTTCACGGAGAACATGCAGTTGTCTATGGAAAGGTAGTTATTTTTAGCTTTTCGCCTTTGAATAAGCGCGTTTTGAATGGGTTTGTTTACAATACTCTATAGGAAGGAATTAATGGTTGCTATCTCCACCTTTTTAGAAAGCCGTTGCAGCAGCTATCGATTTGAGGACAACACTCAAATTGGAAGCAACCAACGACGGTCAGTTTACGCTGAAATTGCTAAACTTTGGGACAACGTGCAGGTGGAAAGGAGAGGAGCTACAACAAGATGTGGAAAAACTTGGTAAGGTCTCAGTGTAGAGTGAACTGTATACTTTTATAGGATGTCTGGAAATCTAAGTTCATGCTTGTCAAACTTGCAAATTATCCCCTTCCAGGGGCTCAGTGAATTTTGCCATTTTCAGCTAGAAACCACTGGAGTGGGGCTGTTGGAGATGATACAGGGGTGGGTGAGTGAGTGGGGGGGGGGAATTGGACGTGGGAAAGGACTTTTTATTTCTTGATAACATAAGCAGTACTGTTAACTAGTTAAAAAGGACATATTGTTACAAAACACTCTGCCATGATCAGGTTATGTCATAGCAAATCCAAACTTTGACTCTTTTTCAAGGTTCCATGGTAAAAACTACATCAGTGTGCATCATATCTTGCAAGGGTAAATCATCTTGAGACTGAAATAAGAATTGGTTGTTAGTCACTCCTGAGATGTATACTTGATGGCTTAAAAGTGAGTACCAGACTCCAGATCAAATGATATGGGCTGGGTCATTATGAGGTGTTTTCTGTCAAGATTCTTTGTTCTTACAATGCCTCTCTTCAGAGTGTCAAGCTTTGACATGACTCAATTTTCCCAAAAAGTATCATCAGATTTTTTTTCTTTTTTTCCTTTTTTCATATAACTAAACTTGTAGTTCTAGTGGCTACATTATGGTTTTAGGTTGCTAAATAGTGACTGAATAGATAGGCTTGGAGCTGTGTTATCTGACTCATACCTTGAAAGCTTGAACAGGATGAGCCACTTGTCTCATGTTGATGATATAATCATTTTGAACATTGTATTGCGTGAACATCAAAATATCACCAGTCAATCAGTTGAGGCTCTTTTCTCAGACCCAATAAATTATCATGATTACGTTTGAGAGTGTGCTCTGAAATGTCAGCCATTTAGAATTCCGTCACAGGCATGGTAATCAAAATGCTACTGTTGTTTTAATACGAGAGTAACTTACCTCACCCAGATATGTACTGCTGGATTACTTTTACTGTCCATTTTGCCTTTGAGTTCTCTGCACTTTTCTGGGACCAGGTGAATTGCAAATGATGCAGTGAGTGCCTTCTGCACTTCTTTGCATGATAAAAGTTGATCAGCTCTTCTTCTACCACATTGGTGAGTTTGAGAGTTGTTGATTTGTTTTTTTTATTTCTCAGGTAGAGATGGATCATGTTGGCCACAGGATGGAAGAAAGCTGTTCAAAAGGTCTTTTGACCTCTCTGAGGTCAAAGAAGTGGATGAGAGAGTCATTAACGATGCAATAAGTGTGTTTGTTTACCTCATTGGCCAGATTGTTGAAGAAATTGATAGGTAGGCTTAGATAAGGGTCATGCTCAAATGATCATTTCATACAATGAAACTGCTAGTCGCTCTTAGGGTCTAAAGGATTAAGCTTACTTGAACACTAAAATAAATTGCATTTGGCTAATTTCTATTGTTAAAAACCACTATTTAGCAGACACTGTACTGAACTGACACTGTGGTGTATGGAATTACATCCTTGAAACAGTCAATCAAATGTAATCAAAGAGTCATTGTATGGCATGTATTATTGTGGCTATTTTGCTGTTATGTTTTTGCATTACTATCAACAAATTAAAGTTGGTAATGCAAGGTAATGAACTTGAACTGTGGATAGCTTTGTTAACAACATGGAACATTATTGCAGTACAGAGTAAACATTGAATGTCAATCATAAACGAACATTGTGCAATTTTTACAAACCTCTATTCATTGGACACCCTCTATTAAGCAGACACTTTGGAAGGTTCTGAGGGTGTCCACTTATTTGAGGTTTCACTGTGTAATGGTAATAACACTCATGCACATTCATGGAAAAAGCAAGAAACTCATTGTAATATGAGCAACCTCAACAACCTTTCTGACAAACTTTGAAGGTTAAGAGGAAGCCTCAGTTACTGTTTTGTGTATGTGCATGTGCGAGCATACTCAACATGCCTTAAATTATGCGCAGCATGGATTTGTAATGTAACTGGAGGATCTAAAATCATCTCAACTTCTTTTAGGACAATTTCTGAGAGGACATGTGGAATTACTGTTCAGTGTATGGAATAGAGTTATGTGTCAGGGATGCAGTGAAGAATTTAAGATGTGAAAGGCGTGGGTTTCTTAATTGTTTGTGCTGAGGTCCAAAATTATGTGCTAAACAATTACCCTTTTTTCTAGGGTTCCTTCATTCTCAGTGGTAGTGAACACGTCTTTACCAGTTGGAGCTGGTTTGGGATCATCAGCATCATACTGTGTTTGCCTTTCCACAGCTCTTCTGGCAGTAACAGGAAAGATTTCACAACCCTCAATGATGAGATCCATTCCAGGTGATGAGAGAGAGCTATGCCAAAATGAAATGGCATCTCTGTCTGTCAAAGACCTGGAGTTAATTTGTAAGTGGAGTTTAGAGGCAGAAAAGCTTGTTCATGGAAAGCCATCTGGAATTGACAACTCAGTTTGTACATATGGTAGGTAGAAACAAAATAGGATGTTCCTATGTTCCCAGGATACTAATGTACAGTGCACAACCCAACTCCCTTTAGGCCTAGCTTAGAGTTTGATATTATGGTAACCCTTTACACCCCAGTATCAAAATTCTCCCCACTCTTCTCTATACATTGCCTTTGGTGCTGACAAGGAGAATTGGCTTAGCAATCAAAGATTCTTAAATTGATAATCATTTTCATTATTCTTATGATTTTAATGAATGACTCTGCATTACAACCCTTTCATGGAGTATTCTCAATTCATTTGATTAGTAGCTGATCATTCTTTTTTAGGAGCAGTTCTTACTTTCCAAGATGGAACGATTGAGCACTTGTCAAGGTACTATATAATAAATGAACATTTGAAAAGCAAATTATTGTCAGCATTATAATTCAAATCAGAGGTGTATTTATTGATATTGAGCTGTGGCAATTGAAGATAGCAGCTGTCACTTGAATTTTGCCTCCACTACTTGACTGGGTACCAAGGTGATGATACCCAGGCAGCCAAGCTATGGTACTGTTTGTGTAGCACCAATGTGCCTACAAATGTACAGGTGTATACAATCAAGGTAAAATAAATGTTCCAAATCCACTTTCCAAAACCCTTAAAGACTAGCTGCTGAAAAAAAAAAAAAACAGGGAACATATACCTACCAAAGGCAGTAGTGTAACCCCTGAGATTTTAGATAAAATTTTCTCTGAGAAGAGAATATTACAATATATAAAAGAAAAATCTGGTGACAATATGACAGTCTTTATAAACGAAAATAAGAAAAGGTTAGCTGAAGAATGCCTCACCCTTTGAACAACTGCAAATTACAACCTACCAGCTAACACTCCTCGTGCTTTGTACCTGTCTCCAGCCCTCCAATGCAGGCTGACAAAATAGTAATCTTTGCTAATTAGGCTTATCATAACTTACATGTTTTAATTTATTTTACTAAAATTTTCTTCTGATTCAGGAGTTTATGTCTTTTATAACAGAATTCCACAGCTCAGGGTCTTGATAACAGACACAAAGATACCCCGCAGCACAAAGAAGTTAGTGGCAGGCTTAAGGGACAGATGTCAACAGGTGAAATGATGAACTACAGAATCTTTAACTGTTTGTTTTGTCAATTTTGTTTTCAGGCTTGAATGCCAGTTAGGCCAGTTACTTAACCCTTTAACTCCCAAGATCTGATTGTTAATTCTCCCTTCTTGCTGTGACACATTTCCATGTTAATTAGTTACAAAAATTTGGTGTTGGATCAAGGCAACAACTTCGGCTTGTATTCGGTATTCTCATTACCTGTTTGCCAGACAATGTATGGATGCTATTGGGAGAAGATACATGTTAATCACCTTTAGGAGTTAAGGGGTTAAGTACATTTTCCAAAAATGAATCAAAGCTGTCTTGACATTATAATCTTTTTAACCACTCTTTTTCTAAAAATCTCTAGCTTCCTTCTGTTTACAATCCTTTGTTTGATGCTGTTGGTGCTATCGCAGAAGAGAGCTGTGTGTATCTTGAGAAGCTGTATCAAATCCAAGGTATGTGTTCTCAGCAGTGTTTTTTTTTCCCTTTTTAATTCATAATTAATTTTAATTTCATATTTTTAATGAGTGTCAAAAGTCGATGTGGCACCACTCAGATGTGGATGGAATTTTCTCGAGTGATCTTAACATCAGGACTAGCCTCTACTGACCACCAGACTTTTCTCTTTTTGCAGCAGCTTCACCACCGGAAGAAGAAAACTCTCAAGAGCACTATTGTATGTTTAAGGTAGACGTTTTCCTCTTCATTGTATCATCACACTGTGCTGGCTTTCTAATTGCATGAGTGTGCCTTCCTTGTTTTACAGTGGGATGGAAAAGAGGACTCTTTTAATCAAATGTTCGTCTCCTTTGTGTACGCGTTACACAAATTTGTTTGAGTGTCTCAATTTCTTCCTGGTATATTTTGCGTGACAGCGGTTGTTCTTTTGTTTGCGTTTATAACTTTGCGCGGGAAATTGGCACGCAGCCGGCTTAAAGAAAAACCCTTGCGCATACCCTACGTTGGACCACTGTGTTCGTCAAGCCTCCATACTTTCCTCGTTCTGCGCCAATAGTGCTCTCCGTTTACTGAACGCCTGGACCCGAGTATTTCTTCGCTTGAAAAGTTCGGAGGTTGTTGAATAAGGAAAGTAAAGCTAGGGGGAAAAGAAATTTCCTTGTTTGTCTGCCAATCCGTTTATTTTGTTTATGTTTGTTATTTTGGACACAGAAACTTATTGACTTGAACCAACAGTTGCTTGTGACATTAGGAGTTAGCCACAGTTCATTGGACCAGGTGTGTCACGTGACCGCTAAACACGGTTTGCACTCCAAGTTGACTGGAGCGGGCGGCGGAGGATGTACCTTTACACTTGTCACGCCAGGTATACTTTGTCACGTTAGATACACTTTTGTCACGTTAATTTAAGTTTGTTGGAACAGAGAAAGCAGGCTTTGTTTAAGGTGCAATTGCGCCACGCAAATGTTTCGCATGTTTTTCTATTTCTTTGTAATGACCTCTTATTAATGGTTCGCTTACGCCGTTCTCCTGCATGTTACAAAAATACATAATCCTTCGTAACATGTTCTGAAGAAAACTTATGCACACCTTTTCAAGCCCGTATTGTGTCTTGGTGATCTTCGATATTTTGCATATGATCTTGTGTAGGTAAAATCGTCACGTCTTCCGAAGAGATTATTTCGACCCAAAATAGCAAACAGTTGAGCGTTTATAATCTTCAGGAGACGTGAACTTTTTATTTACGTTACTTTGTAGGTCAAGAAATTTTACGTAACTCTTACTAAATTTCAACTTAACCCTTTAACTGCCATGAGTGACCAAGACGGAATTTCTCCTTACAATATCAATACAATATCGGGCAGATAAGTGATGATAATAGCGAAAAAATCAGTCAGGAGGTTAATTAGTTGTTGATCAAATAATAAATTCTCCGAACTAACATTATAAGAATTGTATGGCAGCCAGTAACAAGAAGTACTAATGAGATCTTGGGAGTGAAAGGGTTAAGGTGGCTTCTAACTTTGTATGGGGAGGTTAATTCACATTTAATTTTCCCTGTTGTTGATCTAATTTACAAATTTGTTGAGAACCCAAGGAAAGGGACGATGGCTTCGAAACAAGTATATTCAGGCCGGAGTTGTAGAGTGTTGTTCATTTGAACTCCAGATTTAATAGCAAGGTTTCTAGTCAGATACATCAGAACCGTTTCGGCAAAGTCCTTTGCGCGAGTCGAAAAGAATTTGCTATAAAAAAAATTAAAAAAAAGAAAAAATTGATGGTAGCTTATCGCGTGGAACTCTGGAAGTAAGGCGCACGGAAATGAGGGACTGCTTGTAGTTTACTTTTTCTAAGATATCTTATGGTTCACTTTTATTCAGGTACCAGAGAACTGTCCGTGTCTTCAGTCACTCACGAACTGACCACTATTGGTTTTGATGTTTGGGATACTTGTCTTGGCGCGCAGGGTGTTACCTTGTCGCGCACCCCACCCACCCATCCCTCGCAATAGGTGAGTTCCACTCGATTTGTAGTCAACAAGGATAAAAAATGATGATGTTGATAAATAAGTAAGTTTATTCTTCTGTAAATGATGTTACTGAATGTGAAATATATATATATTTGAGCTAGCACGGAAACCATAAGGTTAGCGGCCAAAATATTGCTCAATGTCAGCTTTCAAAAAGCGGAAGCCTGTATTTTTTTTTGTTATCAAATGCTACATTTCGTTGCAGATTTGATTATTTTCTTCGCCTAAGTTCCTACGCTTAATTTATATCATATACGTACAATGAGCGACCTTTTTTGTGGGTTTCAATAAATAGATGTACGATTGCTCATGCGATTTCAGTCAACTTACTATTAATGAGTTTTTTCTCGCCTGCATTTTTTGTCATCGCTAAATCATTATATTACATGGCATCTTAATGTGCGCAAGTAAAATATTTACGGTATTCCTGAAAGAGACTGCCTTGTCGTTTGTAGATCTGTTTAGTTCTTAGAGGCAGAAGTATTCGAACTTTCTTAACTTCAAGAAGTAACGTGAAAGCTATCTCTCGAAATAACTATCTTCGTTTTTTGTTTTTGATCGCGACCTGGAACCTCTCTTCAACTTGCGGTCATTTACATTGTCAGAATCAAGATGTTGTCTCAGTCGATCGGAAGTTCTGGCCCGAACTCAGGCGTGTCCTCGGCAATTTTACCCAGGTCAGAGGCTTTATGCAGGAGTAGTCACATCCGGGTACCACAGCTTATCGTGCAGCCCTCAGCCAGCCAACCACTGCGTCCCATTCCCCTCTTAGATCTTGGGACAATTCATTAATTGTTGCAACGGTTACAAACATGAAGACCAACTTGAGGAATTTGACCACGCTTTGTGATATACTGGTGGGTGTTTTATTTCTTCTTCCCACGTGTGGGAACATCTCGTTGCTGTACGTGTCTTCGATGGTCTTTTTGGCTCCAGACCAGGCACCAGGCCCCATAAGGCGGTATTGAGCCGCACAGCAAGGCCCGAAATAGCACTTGAAGGCCAGTAGAGGGTCTCTGAAAAAGAGTCGTCTGAAGTCTGGTTTACAGCCAATAATTTCCGCTAGTTGGTCCTTGTACGGAATACTGGATACCTTAAAAAAAAAAAAGGAGATAAAGATGAGCGAGAATTGTATTTATCTTTGATGAAAAGTACTGAACACATTTTGTGAACATTTAGAACATAAAATAGTCTAAAATAAATGAAACAATACTCTTCACCGTAAGTTTAAGGGTTATTTAAAAAGGGAACGGACTCAGCTTTTAGTGATCTGACTCTCGTCTCTAGAAGAATTCCTAAGAAAGGGTTGTGGTCTTGAAACACTTTTTCGAATTCGAGCCACATTTTCACAACGTGCTTTATCATGCCATTCATTACCCATTCAGGTGTAGGATTTTATCTCCATGTAACTCTCAAGTTCTTTCAATTTATTATCCAAAAAAATTGTGACAGGAAGAACTACTGAACAGATTTTGGAAGTTGAAGGGACAGGAGGAAAAGAGATGGTTCCTCTTGGTAATAAAATTTAGGAAGAGAGTAGCTGTCGCTGAAATACAGTACTACGACTTTTCATACCTGGATTGTGAGCCTCCTTGAGGCATAGAAGGTTTTCCTGATCATCCTTTTCTCAAGTCCTATGTTGTACAACATGAGCTCTCTGCTAGGTAGCCTAGCCTTCCCATCAAACACGCGGGTCACCCAGCGTGCTTGCAACTCAGCCGCGGGGAAGAACGCACCAGAGGACTGGATCAGACCCATGAAAGCCATGGTTGACTTTGGGTGGTGGGGTGGGAACACTTGTTTGTACAGGGATACCTGGTTGTCGTCGACTGGGAGGATATACTTGTCCTTTAGAAACTCAAACCCGATGTCATAACCAGTGCACATTATCACAACTTCCAGGTTATCGACTCTAGTACCGTCGGAGAAAACGACGCCACTCTGCGTAAAATGAGATAGTTTAGGCTGCAATTGGATAGTTCCGGTGGCGATACGGAGAGGGAGGTCATCACTAATCACCGTGGGGGCATTTAAAATGCCGTGTTGGGGACGGAGCCCGTACGTCTCGTGGTCAAACCTTTTTTGAGCGGTACGAATAGCCAACCATTCCTTGATCTTTGTCGGAAAGCTTTGAAAGAACCTCGTTTCTACGTGCTGGTCCCAGGGCAGTCCATGCTTCTCCAAGCGTGAAATTACCCAGGCTCCTCGGTGAGTACTCAGATAAACTTGTGAGGCGTGGCGGCTCAGTTCAACTGCAATGTCAGCGGCAGAGTTTCCAAGACCTGCGAAAAAAAATCCCCTATCAATACTGTGACGAGATGTGTAATTTAAGATAAGTTCGGAATATTAAGGACTTCATTCATTCGAGGAATCACAGATGTAGCATTCTATTGGTTATCTGCTATGCTATAATTCTTGAGAAAACCTACTTCTAAGCGACGAATGGACGAATAGATATTGTGACTTTTAATGACAATTTCTCCTGGACTTGTTTTTGGAAGTATTCCCAAAATGCAATTATTTCCTTGACTTCCTGTGATTTTTCTCATTGTTATAAAGTGATGTTTTCAGTTCTTCTTTTATTCCAGAAGCGGAGTAATCTCGTACCGAGATCCTACCGTGTTATTGTAACTGAATATGTGGGACTTACAGCCGCTTGGCCGTGAAAGCTCTGGGTACAAGACCAATAGCGGAGTTAATAGCGATAGTAGCCGAGGTGTTTGAAAACGAGGAGGGCTTGGGTCTGGCCGCATAATGAACGCCGCCTGTGCCTTAAACAGACAGATAGTTAACTAGTTTCCCTTTTTATTTTTTTTTTAACTTCAGTTGCTGCGGTCTTGATTTTTTGTTAACTTTTTGTTTCACGAGAAATCTGGAGCCGATTCGTAGATAATGCGAATTCATATCAACAGTTGTCCCTCGGTTTCCAAGTCTCATTTGCTTTGTGCACGATTATAAAAACAAAACATACTTTAAATAATTAGAGGAAATTTCCAAGGTGAACTGCTCATCTATATTGCACTCGAGTCTGCGAGTTTGTCTGAATTTTTCCCCCCAGGTGATCGAGAAGTGCGTCGTTTTCCTCGTAATATAGGCCGTGATATAGGCCACCAGATTATTATCAGTCGACTGAGGCTAAAGCTAATGAGCTTCTACCAATTTAACCACAGAACAAGGAAAATTACCCCACTTTTCCTGAATTCAGTTTATTAAAGGGGCCGTGGCCTATATTTAGGAGAACGGTGAGTATATTGCCAAAAAAACCTCATGATGTTATGTTAATATAATTCATGCGAGAAATATACATTGCCATAAATATTTAGCCTCGGGCCTTGGGGTCAGTTTCAACAGTCTAAGTAAATCTAAATTTCTTTCAAACACGTTGGCTGATGAAGTTTCGCACAGTCTGTAAGAGTAATCAGTCCGATTATTTGACGCTTGGGAAATTCATTCAAATTTTTTTGAACACGTTTTTATGTCTTGATATTGATCGATATTTGCTTGTTATTTGGAAACTAACTCGTTTTCACTTAACCCTTCCGTAATCTTCTCTGGCATGATAACTAATTAGTTAAACTTTGTTTTCTAGAGATTTCGCCGAATTCTTTGGGTAATTCTTTGGTGAATACTGCATTGAGTTGATAAAATAGTTATCGCACTATTCCTAAATCGAGCAGAAAAAATTAAATAATTCAGCGGTATTGTCAAAAAGCCAGTATCCACGCGATCATTTGGAAAATGCGAGTAATCTTTGGTTTTAAATACAGTTTGTTGTCCGCAGAATGATAATTGATAACCTGTCGCCTCAAGCCGGATGTAGCTGGGTAAATTTGTACTCTTTGAAAGCAATATTTCTGATAAACGCTCCTAAGCGCCGTCATTCCCTAAATACGTGTAATAATAGTGGTTTTCAAGTTTCTTTTTTTTACTAAATCCCCAGTAGGCCATGATTTAATCCTAATCTAAAGTGTTTACCATAAGAACAGGTGGGTGTCGTCAGTGATCTGTTTGAAATAAGTGTTCTTCACTTACATTCTTCGTCGCGGTCTCACAGTTATTTCTTTACAATGCCTATCTCCCCCATAGTGAGAAAAAAAAATAGTACTACGAAACTGCCCTTGAAGACAAGTGTCTCTAACTGTTATATAACCTAGATAATCTATAAGCAAATTTGGCTTAAATATTCAAGTGGTTTTCCCTTAACTCAAAATCAAAATTGCTTTGTTTAAGAACGACAAAGCTAATTTGGAAGTGTATTGAATTTGTACTTTGTGGTATTGCGTCAAGATTTCACTGCATTAGTTCTTTTATTGGCATTTGTCACTATGGTGGTTGTATTGGTTCTGTGGCTTTTTCAATCAGTGTTTTTGTTAATGTGTTGCTGAGAACTTCATTGAAGATTCTTTGCTTAACTGTTGGGAGAATGAAGCCATCAAAATCCAATTGATATCGACGTAATTAACCATATATGATGAAATGAAAATTCAGTTAGCGACGGTATTAGAAGAAAGCGGAAAAATCTCCGTACTCCTTACACAATGTGACTCAATTTGATGGATTTTCTTAGGAATCTATGTAAACTCGAAACACTTCCTAGTTCCTTCTTCGGTCTGGTGAAGTTTCTAGTTACGTAATTTTCGCGTCTCTCCTGAGTTGCTCAAACTATACCTCTGACAATTATAATTATGCAAAGGCAATGAAACTCGCTTCGAAGAATTCACCGTTCAGTTCACTTTACTTACAATTAAGACGAACCGGTGAAACTCTGATAGCTAAACAAGGTGGGAAACCCACACACAAAAATCGAATTTCGCCAAATATTTTGTTTGCAGAAACTTACCGTCTATGCAGTTTCCGCACAATTCTTAACCTGAGAAAATGGATGGCAATCAAAAATTGCTTATTTATGGAAGCATTTTGAGCTGGGATGGTTTCTTGAAATAGGATTTCCGACAAATAGCAAGCGTTTATAGTATTTTGGATTCCATAAAAACAAACTTACCTATGACAAGGACCGCTTTGCCTTCAAATCCTCGATAACTTTTATACTCGTGGCTGTGGAGTTTGCGTCCCTGAAATCTGTCAATTCCGTTGAAGTTTGGGGTAAATGGCTTTGAGAGGTGACCATTGCAGATCATTACGCCGCCGAAAATAGTTTCGTAAACAGTTCCCTCGCCATTCGCGAAAGTCACTTTCCAGTGTCCTGTTTTCCGGTGGTCTGAGGTTCGGCTGATGTCCAGCACTGTAGCATTGAAGTGAATGTGTTTGAGGAGGTCAAAATGCTTTGCATACATATGCAGGTACTCTATCACATGACCATGAGGCATAAATGGCGGAAAATGCTTTGGTGCTGGAAAATCTGAAAAGCAGGTCATTTCTTTGCTAGTGTTGATGACTGTAGATTCATAAACCGAACCGCTCGAACCGTCCACATGTTGGGAAAATTTCCAGAGTCCCCCGATGTCGGAGCATTTCTCAAAGCAAACTGGCTCGAGCCCTTCGTCCAAACAGCATTTTATGGAGGTCAAACCGCTCACTCCTGCTCCAATGATGGCGATTTTCATGGCTAGCGTCCACGTGTTCCGCCGAGTCGGTCGTCTTCAACACAGTTCTAAGAGATGTTCAGGATGTCTGATCGCCAGTCGCGGAGAGCTTTCAGTTTGAGTGTTTATCTCTCCTCGGTTGAAATCAAACTAACAGCGCTCTTGAGATACGTTTAGTTATAATTAACGCCAGCTCTCATACCATTGACAACTCTTTTACGTATGAAAACTTTTGTATCCGGATATTGGTGATATTGCGCAGTGCGCTATCTTTGTGATGGGATCCGGAGATATTTCTAGATATTGAATCTCACTGTATTATAGCCGCATGGTCGTAAACAGAGCTTAAAGCGCTTGAAATAAAACAGAATTTCGAGAAAAATCTCTAGTTGTACTCCTTCGTGAAAATGTGTTTTCTCGGCTTGTTCAATGTGCAACTCTTACTAACGAAAGATGAAAACTGTGCGTGATTTTACTTCAAAAACGAAGGCTTTTTGACACCTAGAGAGCGAGAACAATAGTCTCATTTAGTACCAAACTATTAGCCATTTAAAATCATTACACCGCTTAGAAATTTTTAATTAACCAATTGTATATTTCTATTTAAGGAACCTACGAAGTCAAGGAACGACTTCCTTTCGCTACGCTTCGACAAGAGCAAACAGATTTGCCAGAGCTAAATCTTTTGGAACTGTTTTCCGGTTAGGGCGTCTTCTAATGCGCTCTCCTGAGAGGCTTTTTCCGCTGCTCAAGGCTCAACAATATCTCGTTTGTCTCTTTGACAAAAGTTGTGGTTTGTAATGTATATGCCTTTACACAAATTAGCTTCAAACTGCTAGAGATGAATAGCGAATCAGCATGTGATAATCTGCACGAAACTGTTGGTGTACGAACGATATGCAGATTACAATAATTTTATGCGGAAGGGTGTGGCCTAAAATAATCCCAAACCCATTGTTGATGTTTTTACTTTAGCTCGGAGAGGCGACTGTTGATAGAAGAGAATATGTTATCATTATGCAATCAAAACTTACCTTTTGTTATGTTAACTTTAAAAAGCCCGCACACTCTTGTAGTGATTGTCTGGCCAGTAGCTAGCCAGGGTCATAATTAGTAGTACACTGTAACATATATTTCTAGTACTTTAAATGGACACTTTTACAAGTATCATAAAGATCGAAGATGATATTGTTTTCCGAGATAATCTTGTTTTATAAAATGATTTTGATAATGTGAATTTGCTCTGAAGAGGGCTGAAGCTCAAAAAGTCAGCGTGAGAAATTCTTTACGGAGGCCAATTTTACATTATCAACTCAGTTGATAAAACCAAATTATAACACTGACGCTGCTCCTTGGCCCCTTTAGTCATTTTTTTTAAAATTATATTGTTGGGAATTTGTTTGATGCCTAAATACTTCATTTTTTATATATTTCAAGCTAAAGTGTCTAAGTGCGTAAAGTGTAAGCCTGCAAACTTATCGGAAGTAGATCAACATTAACCGATTCTAATAATAAATCGCTCCACAGTTTAAATTAAGATACATACATATGAGCTTAGTATTTGGCCAAGAGCACGTACTTTGTGGTTCATTTAATAGAGCAACTGACCTCAAAATTGGGAATGGCTGAACAGAGGTTTCTAACATCAAGCTTTTCCTCTCCCTTTTGAAAAGGTTTCACATCTGAATTGACAATGTAGGCCGTTTTTTAGTCACTTTTACACCCGGCCACTTTAAAGATTTCGATCCGTTTTGGTTGAGGGACAGTTTTACAAGAATGAGATGAAGCTCAGTTGGACGTGCTGTTATATTTGGGCGAGCGGTAGTCATGACTTAGAGAAAATTCTCGATTTTTTTCCTGGTGAAATCTGGAGGCAAGTGAATACGGATATCACGTAAAGATCATCCTAGAAAGTTCCAGAGTTTTGGAGTGGTCAGGTGTTTCGAAAGACAAACAACAAGAGATGATTTTAATCGCGAAAGATTATAGCAAGTGATAATTTCAGAAAAACAACATCAAGTTAGTAGTCTAATATCTATCAAGAAAGCTGACTGTGATGATTGAAAGATTTATTTGTCTCTTTTGTTAAGTTGTGGGTAGTTAAAAAAGTAGTACCCCTGTGGTGAGCACTGATATGTCGATAGGTCTGTGAAAAAGAGCGAACAAGGTAAAGATTTATCGTAGTCATGTTTAATTTATTGTAGGAATCTCATAAGTTGATATTGGTAACCTGAAAAAATTGATTGATCATGGAAGATAAATAAAAATACATGGCTTTTCACGTTTGAAAACGCCGTTTTTAGTAGTCAGAAGAAGAACATCTCACAGATTTCCAATAATCAATGATTGAAAACGGCGGAGAGAGGCTGGTTAAAATATTGCTGACGCCACACCTGCTTTACGCTACACCTCTGAACTCACTGCGCCTGAGACAAGAAAGACTAGACATTGATTACCACATATCAACTTTAAAGTCAGGATTATTTAACTTTGAACAATTTTCCCTCTGTGATGGAGAATTTTTCATCAGTGACACATACTCTTATTAGGAGTGCTTAGATCTAAACGGAGTTTAGCCTATCACCTAAAGATTTCTCAGGAGCGCGGGTGCTAACTCACTGAAGCATAAATACTCCGAGAGGGACGTGTTAGCCAGGCTTTTGAAAAAGGTTCATATGATGAACATTCCACACAATGGCTGGATTTGAATGTCGGTGTGAAGTTCATAGCTATGATGACGTGGTAATCATCAATGGTAACAGGCTGACCTCATTTTCGAGCGGACGAAATTGTCATTCTTAAGCTAGCAATGTAGCTACCAGTAAACAATATGCAAATGTCAACCTTCAAAACCCGAACCCGCATTCAAACCTCTTTTATTAGCGGACATAATTATAAAACCGTCATTCGTAGTAATGAATCTTTCACAATTACAATCTTTTTTGCAATAGCCGCTTTTGCTTGAAACAGTGTAAAACGGCAAAAGCGACTGCCATCAGAATTTGTAAAAAATGAATACGAATATTATAAACGCAGGCTTAAGCCACGAACACGTTTCTATAAATATAACTGGCTGCTTTCGCGCCTTACGACGCGGCCTAAGCATATTGTCAAAGTGCCATGTTTTTCCGGCATTACTTCAACGAAGAAGCTAATGCATTTGTTTTAATCTCTTTATAAATCAGTAAGTATGGTTTGCGGGTTTTCCCAGTATATTGACCACTGGCCTTGACGATTCTTTTCTTGGCTGATGCAATATTTGGTTTTCCTGTTGTACTTAACAGTAACCGCAATATCTGCGTAATTATTTCGGACGCGTTTTTGTTAACAACACTCCTCATAGTTAAACTGTGAGAAAGGTTTCTTTGCGAACAAAGCAGCATAGTAATGTCTGGTTCACATGCAAATGCAAAGTTAACGCAAACGCAAACAGAAAGGAAATATATCGAATCTTATAGGGAAAATCTATTGTAAAAAGCACCACTATTAGGATTAGTCAAGGTTATGGTAAACAGGGTTTTCAATACGAGTCGGCAACCAGTGAAATTCGCTTTCTATGTGAAGTTAATTGCCACCCATTTTCTCTAAATTTAACAACATCAGGGTAGGAGTTATCTTACTGCCTCGGGTCTGCAGAGATGAAGAGTTAAAGCTAACGGTGCTTGCCCTTAATGCAGTTTTGATTGAGTGCCAAGAAAGCAATTTTAAAGTAATCACAACAGCCAATTAGATGAAAGGAGGTATCGAAAGGCGCCAATAAGAACTCAAAGTGAAAAAAAAACTGTTTGAGTGAAGCGCGGGAAAACGCGGGTGGCCGAGTCGTGGGCGATTATGAGAGCAGTGACACCACTAACTCGCTTTGTTTCCTTCCACCACTCTGACGGGAAACACTCCTTCAGGTGTTGCACTCTGCGCTCATAGTAGTTAGATCAACATTTCTTGCCTACATGAATGCAAGAGAGAAACAGAATGAACTGGTGTTTGAGCTGAGAGGCGTACCTCTAGATTGTCTAGAACAGATGTTGTAAGATTTCAATTTTATTCAAAACATTAAATCTTCAAGAATACGCCCGTATTTAGAAAGTATTTTTTGTTTATTTATGAAAAAATTACAGCAGTAGGTTATTCTTCATACACTTTTCTTTTTGTGCATATCTCCGAAAAAAACTTTGAAAAAAATCTCTGATCCTTTGAAAAAGTCAGTAAAAGTCTCTGATCCTTTCCAAATTATAGTAGTAATGTTTCACAGAAAAATGGTGCTGGCAAGCAAAAGTATGCAAACAAAAAGTTGTCTATAAAGTTAATATCATCGTTTATCGCAGTTTTAGCTAGGGAATATTTGATGGATTTTTAATTCACGATAGCAGGGTCTTCCTCAGCCATGCTTGGGGATGTTTGTTTTGCTTCTTCTCTTTCCTTTCTTGGTTTCCTTCTTCTCTTTTTGACCTTAGACCTTTCCCTGTGAGAAAAAAAGCGCCAGATAGTTATGATATATATATTTGGATCTTAAAGCTGTCTGCTGCGATTTGCAATTTACTTCATCTTGCAATAGTTTGTGATTCTCTGGTTAGGATTGTGCAAAGTGCCTTGAAGTCTAAAATGCCTGGATCTTTTTCAGCCAGTATTTTTCCATATTTTTTTTTTTTTTCGTTTTTTTTCTTATTTCGCTTAGAGTGCTAAAATGTGTCAGGTTATAATTAGGTAACGCTGAATCTCTCTCTGGAGGGAAAGCATCACCTGATTGTGATGTGCTGTACATTTTATTTTGTCTAAAAGCTGCCTGTCCTGTTCTTGAATCTACTGGTAATCGTCCCTCAAAGCTTTTTTATATAGGCTTGTGCAGAAAGTTTTGGCACCAAAAGTTTCGCCCAATTCTATTCCTTCTACATTTAGATTCTTAATTTTCCTTTTTTAATGGTTAATCATATAGTTATGGTTAATCACACACCCATGGCTGGGTATTTCCCTGTAATCCAGAATAGCAGGGTCTTCTTCAGCCACACTTTTTAACGTCTGTTTCCTTTTTTCCTTTCTTCGTGTCTTCTTTCCTTTGGACCTCTCCCTGTGGACAATAATTTTCATATTCTTCTGAGCCTTATTTTTGTTCGAGAATCTGTCTGTGATCTCTAATTAACTACAGCTTGAAAAAGCATACGAACTCTAAGGTTTAGTTACATACATACATTTTTTCGTTTTCTGCCACCGTCAGTCATTGTTGTAATTGCTAGGAAGTAAATGAACATCCTTCTGTATGGAATGATTGTACATGTTTTGTATGCTGTATACTAACCAAATTAATTAATGTAGAATGTAGAAGTTTCCCTTCCCCCTGGTTGAATCGCACTTACTTATCACTGGATGTGGCCCTAGAGGCCTGGATTGCAGGATCTTCTTGTGCCAAACTAAGTCTTGTTGATTTGATCTGATCTGAACTCAACTCTTCCACGTAAACCGATGCCATGTGTCTCTCTGCTAAGAGAAGCTCTTCCCAAGTAAGGCGGAGCACCTTTATCTCCTTATCAACCACTTTGTTTTCCCCACAGCTCTCTTGGACTTCTGCAGTTTCTTTCATTTCAGTATCTTGAGAAACGTTCTCGACATGGTTCTCAAAAGAGTGTACTTGTTCGGTAGTGGGTTGAATCTCTGTTTCATATTCTGCAGCGACCTGATCTGACCACTGGAGATTTCTCGCCACCTCAAACACAGTGATATCCTCTAGGGGAATCTCCCTTGAGACAATATCAGCCCAAGATTCTCCTTCCGTGATGTCCAGCCACTGGTCATGTTCAAAGGCTTCCCCTTCTACTTCCTCAGTTTCAATTCTTGTGATGTTCGCTTCTTGAATGGCTGTTACCTTTGCATGAATATCAGGGGAGGTGATGTCTTCCCAAATGTCTTCCTTTACATTCTCATCTTCATCAGTAACCATAAGCCATTTAACATCCTCGTTAAGCTCGGCTTTAACCTCTTGCACATCATTGCTCTCCTCCTCCAACTTGCTGTTCTTAGTTTCGTCTGCAAGATGATACAAAGCCAAATTTTACCCTAGATGTATCTATGGTTGGCTGTCACAGTGATCCCACGGAGCCTGAGTCATTGTTACTTTGATGACCCGTCCTCTAAGTATATTTTCCTTTCGAACAGAAACGATGTTTTCGTACCTTTGAAACTTCTCGTTTTCTTGATTTCTTCTGTTTCTCCACTACAAGGGAAAAAATTGATTTTTTTTCATTAATTCACTTCAGCTCCTTTACGTTCCCCTCTCCCCTCACATATTCCCGCCCTTCCCCTCCCATTTCATCCTTCCGTTTCCTCCCCACCTTCTTGCAGAAGTAAAAATATAAACACTGGAACATCTAATAGTTGTTCCAGTGTTTATATTTTTACCTCTACATGGGAAAGAAGTCAATTGTTTTCCGTTCGCCTCAGTTTGTTTACACTCCCTCCTCTCAGTTTGCTCCCCATCCCTCTCCTCCCCATTTCCTTTATCCCCTTATCCTTTTCCTTCCATCTCCTTCCTTCCCCTCCCCTCCCCTCCCCTCCCCTCCCCTTCCTTCTCCTCCACTCTTGGCCTTCGTCTTCGCCCCTCAAATAAATCTTCGAGACCCACATGAATATTATTACTGAGTGAAGTTTCACATTTCGTTTCAATCTTTCTTCAAGTGACGCAAAAAGTAAATGCATTTCTTTTTTTCAAAGATTCATAAGTAAACGAACTGCGAGGAAATCTTCCTTTCTGCCACAGTGAGCGGAAATAAAGAAGAAAGGAATATCTAGTGAGGAAAATTGCACTTTTCCCACTTGTGTCTTTTGATAGAGAACTAAATTTGTGTCAAGTCGGATTCTGTTTCATGTATCTTTTTTGCTTGCAAAACGTTAACCATTGTAAAAGATGTGGAATTTCAAGTTAACTTTTCGAGATACTTTTCGGCGCGTGATCGGCCCGCTCAACAAGAAAAAGATGTTTTAAGCTTTTCTCCTGTCGTAACAACTTAACAATTTTCACAAGTTTTAAGCCTTACCTTTCTTCGTTATCGCAAAACCCGAAAAATGCCAAAGCCTGTAAAACTTCTATGAAGGTGCGCCAAAATGTTACCAGGGGCATTTTGAGTTCTACTCTCCTTGCAGCAAAATGGATCTCCTCTGAATAAACGTCATAATCAGATTTTTTTCTTAAGCGCGTGTTCGAACGGTTGTGCGCCAGTGATGACAATAAGTCGGAAATTACGGAAAGTTTAGACTTGTGGGACTATGATTGCATACTCTAAGTCAGAAATGTTATTTCTTGAACGGTTTTTTTTATTTAAGGTCAACAACCTGTGTTAAAAGTGAGTAGCTTGACTAATACTCACTGTAATCCTTTCCAGGCTTTTCAGCTAATGCGCTGCCATGTTTTATCAGCGGTTGTTTTTGTGGACACTAGCAGATTTAGTAAAATCCATTGTAACGGATAAAAACGAATGAAAAATGCGATTACAAGTCACCGAAAAAAGATTTGTTTCGAAAACTGAAAGTAATGCGTTGGGGAATTCAACGGATTCTTTATTATAAACAAATAGAACACCCCTGACTGTGCTCAGTTTAAGAAGTGGAGAAACACTCGACTACGTCTTGTGTTTCTCCCTACCCTTGTTTTGTGCTCTAGCCGCTTCTTACGTGCTTCACAACAGAATAGAGTACAGTCAAGGCTTCCTTATTTGTTAATCAATCCCTCGTATGATTACAGACCGAACTGGACTCCCCTCAGTCCTTTCATCATCATTAAATTAATCACAACCATTACAATTCTCTCATATGTGATTGATGCATTCACTGCTTTATTTTTTTCACTAATTTTTCTTTAGAGTTGTGATTAAAAAACGTAATCAGATGGTTGGCTCAGCGGACACCTGTAATCGGACAGTTTAAACAACCAATCATACTAAGTCCAGTCAGCAAAGTGCACCAACCACACAATTTATTTCATAACCATAGCAACAACCATTTACCCTAAAAAAACTGGGAAATTTCCAAAGTGGCCGAATTTTTGGGAGGACATGCTGATGTCCTCACTGTCATCACTTTGTAGGCGAAGACGAGGGACGGTGTTTAGGTTAAGGGTGGGCGTCGAATCGTGAAAAAATTGCTGTTTGGCAGGGGTGGAGTAGGGCAAATATTAAACAATTAATATCTGTAGGAAACAGCTTTGCGAGATACAAGCTTTACACGGTATCATGAGAAGAATTAAATAGAGAATGTATGCAGCCATGAAAGGCTAATTTGTGAATGGGGAAAAATAGTACTACTTTTACAGAAATTACCCACCCGTCTCATGTTTGGAAACCCTGATAATTAGTTTGGTTGCCCCCCAAACAATTAGCTCCTTAGCAGTTCGTTTTCGTGGCGTTAGCTTTTGAGGTACAGTCCTGAGTGAGGGGTTTGTACCTGTCCTTTAAAAACATAATTAGATCATTTTCCTGTTGTCTTACACAAACATACACCACACGAGAGCGGGGTCTCCTAGAGAACCTTGGAGCAACCCTTAAGAGTAGACCTTGCATTGATGAAACCTGAGAATATCTTGAGCAAAACAGACCTCTATTTGAGCAACGCTGAGCGTTTCGCAGTTGAAATTAGGAACAGTTCAGAACAATACAGGCAGTTCGTATGCACTCTGTTTACTTAGCATTCAAGGGTGAATTTCCAGGACGCTTTAAGGGAAGACTCTGGTGTTCTCTCTTACTTTTGTTTCATTTAGAAGCGAGTATTAAAAAGTGTAGTTCGCACCTATGAAATTTCGAAAATGAATCGTTTGTGGCTCCCACAAATTGTATCACTTTTATACCCCTGAATTAGGTCACCTTTTTGACGTAAGAGTTCACGTGTAGTCTCACGTGACTTTTTAAGTAAACAAACCGCGTTTTACAGTGAGTCAATCCTCCACTGCCCATGTCCGAACTTCTGCTTCGGCATTTTGTCGGAAATAATTTCCCACTTTCGTGAAGCGTTACTCTGCTCAAAACTGACTTTATCACATGTTTGATGGTTATTTCGCAACCGCTAGAGTAGATGCGAAGAATCTAACAGAAGTATTCCGGCATGGAATAATCAAACTAGTTCGCTAGCTGTTACAATATTGATAATGTATTGGCTGAAAGCCCAACAGAAGTTCCCTTGCACCCAGTTAAAGAGACACATTTGTACACTGTATTTGTTCATGAATTAATTTATCTGAGTATATATTTATCTAATATATATTTGTTTAAATCAAAATATTTGAATCAGTGTTTTTTTTGTCTACTATGTCAGAGATTCCAACCCCATGTGATGGAAAATAGGGAGTAATTATTAGTGCCAAAGGCGCGAGCTTCTAGGGGGGTCAGGTGGCATGCCCCCGGGAAATTTTGCAAATTTAGGTTCTCTCAAGTGCCATTTCCTGAATTTTGACATCATTCCGGCCTGAGTTATAACATATCATAATGCTCTTCGCGAAGAAAGTAAGTATAATATGAGTGTTTCACAGTGACAGATCGCCAAAAATTCTTAAGATTAGCAATTTTCCCCTAGTTTTCAGAATTTTATGATAAATCGGGAGAATTTGGTAAAAATCGGGAGAGCGGGAGGCAAGACATCAAATCGGGAGACTCCCGATCAAATCGGGAGACTCCCGATCAAATCGGGAGGGTTGGAATCTCTGCTATGTATCGACCTCAACTCTTGAAATAAAATTAATTTTATTTATATAATAAACTGAATCAGTCAAGTGTTATATGGTTATATTGGACTGCTACCTGCTCCAGTGTATCAGTTACCGAGCTGAAGAAAACCAATAAAAGCAATATAGGTTTTGGTTTATACCAACCTTGCACTAAACGAGTTTGAGGTCCATACTTATGTTACAGACCAAATTTTTTTTCACTTAGGCCATAAATCCTAGTGAAAGAAACTTGGTCCATATTAACTTACAGCACAGACCTTGAACTCAGTCAGTAAGATAATTATTATATCTCTGGGTTCAAATAAAAGAGAAGGATTCCAATTCAAACAAACTTTTAAATTTAGCAGTCACATAGCAAAATACGCTACACTTAATTGACCAATCATAGCAAAATACATGCACTATCTGAGATGTGTATTAATGGAAAGTAAGTTACCATGCTTAGAAATTCCACTACACCAAAAGTATGCACAAACTGCCACTGTTACTCTAGTATACCCTACATGAAGAAAAAAACTAAGACCAATGCACTGATCAAACAACACACCTAAAGCTACATTACAATACCTGTTGGTAACCTTTAATGGCATTTGGAGGTTCATACGTTTTAACTACAAGGCTGTCTGAACATTGCAAAGGTTAGAAATAAAGAAGGCGAGACTAATCTATGTCATACACCAGTACCAAACTGTGTCATGATATTACAGGGGTCGTTTGTTTGCTTGTTTGTTTAGTTTAAATTGTTTTGTTTGGGATGAGGTAGCATTTGAAGAGTGGTTTGCTAGTGTCAACTAGACAAATGCAAAGGGATACAATAAACAAAAGTTGAACAAAGAGAGCTAAGGCTGGGAAAAATTAAAAATGGCCAGCCATTAACAAACTTGAAATATGGCTTTGTGCATCATCTACCCTCCAGTGCCCACTATCAATAGGCCCCTGTAACTGTTGGGTGTGTGTCACTTCGTGCAAGGTGTGCTGATTTGCATCTAGCAAACTATTCACAAAGATAAAAGAGCATGATTCAGGACTGCTTCTGCTACCTACTTCCACCAACTAGGTAAATATTTGTAGATGAACAAACCATAACATACCTGGAAAAACTTACCATCTCTCTTACTTTGTTAGTATACATCACATACCTCTTTAGATTATGAATTATTCTCTGAACTCATCAGAATTTCATGGTGAATTCACCTCTGAACTACTCAAGTTTTCAGCCGAAAATCTTATGATAATGGAAATGAGCACAACAAACAAAGCTAACAACTTCAAACACACAGCAGCCGTGTTAGTTCCCTGTTGCTCCTTCTTTTGTAAAATGCGTGTCTTTGTTGCGTAAATCACATTTCCAGGAGCATCTTCAATAGCTTTCTTGGCTCCTTCCCATGCACCAGGGCCCATTAGACGATACTGAACTGGTGTACAGGGTCCAAAAAAGCAACTCAGGGCTAGCGTAGGATTGCTGAAAAAGAGCTTTATCAGGTTTGGTCTACAACCAACCTGATTTGCCAATTCATCTGCATAGGGAATGTAATCAACCTGTGAAAGTGAAGGAAGGTTTTTCAGATTAAAAGCTAGCTTTTAGCTCAAAATTCTGTAGAAATTTCTGAATGTCAGGCATTTAGCCCAGTTAAGACCATGCCCAGCTCCTGCCGCATTTAGACACTGCCTTAATGAAACATACCTGGCTTTTTGATTGGAAAGACTGCCCCCTTCACAAGGTTTGGTTTCCTATCTAATGTACCATTAGGATTTCTAAATTTCCTGTACATTTTGAGTGCTTGGTGTTATCATTTTACAGCTACAATCAGTGTGGGAAACCAGAATTACCCCATATTCTGAGACTCAAACATTAGTTGGCGATAGATCCAGCATTTCCTCTGGAAAACCTAAAAAACAAGGCTGCAGTACAAACACAACCTAGAGCCCTCATTCAAAAATTTTGTTAGGGAATGATCATCTACCAAACAGAGCGTGCAATTCTCTGTAATCACATGAAAAATTATACTTCACTGATATGCCATCATGATAATGTATTGGAGCTTGGTTATTTTACCTGAATTGTGTGGCGTTTAGAAGCGTAATATCTTCTTTGCATGGCCTCTCTTTTCATTTCAACATCTTTCATCATGAAATCCTTAGGAGGAAGGGGTGTTTTCCCATTAAACACTCGGGTTACCCACCGTCCCTGAAGCTCTGACAGAGGAAAAATGGCACCAAGAGGCTGTACACAGCCAATAACAGCAAGTGTTGGTTTGGCAAGGTTCGGGGGGAACACATATTTGTATAGCTCAACTTTGTTGTCATTCACAGGAAGAATTGATTGATCTATGAACCTGAATCCTATCTTGTACCCGGTGCAGAAGATCACAGCATCTAAGTCATTTACTTGAGTATCATCATCAAAGATAACTCCAGATTTGGTAAAACTCCTGACATTAGGTTTGATGACAACACTTCCAACTATTATGCGGTGTGGCAGAGCATCATTGACCATTGGGTGTTGACCAGTGATTGGATGTTGAGGCTGCAGTGCAAATACTTTGTGATCAAATCTCTCATTCACTATTTTTTTAAAAAGACTTCTTCGAAGTGAGATGGGTACAAGAGACCCGACACGCCTGATGAACTGCTGGTCCATAGGCTCACCTCCCTTTCCCATGCGGGACAGGACCCAAGCCCCTCTGCGAGTACTGAGAAAGACTTGTGGAGTGTGACGACTGAGTTCCACAGCAATATCACCACCAGAGTTCCCTATACCTAAAAATACATAGGTCATTGCAAAACAAAATGCTGCTTTAATCTCATTAGCAATATTAAGTATGTGTGGATAAAGATGCCTGAAAAGTCTGAGGGAAGCTTAAGTGTATGCACAAGGTACCGGTAACCATGAAAACCCTTGAAAGACCACCAAAAAGCAAACTGAGTTTTAAGCATGACATATAGACATGACATATAGGTTGTTAAAGGGGGGATGGAAGCCATCCTGGAGCAAGTGAACTTAAAACAGTGGTAGGGATGCAGATCACTTTGCAGGGGTTATTAGCTATCCATTTTATGCAATAATAAGTTAAGACTGATGGGGATCATTGCCTTTCTTATCTGTTTATCATCTGCCAGACAAAGAGTATGCAAAAGGAAAAGGTAGAGGAATTGTGAGGGTTTAAGCAATGTACCCAATTTCCCTTCTGATTTTTACTAGTTTCAAGATCATTTAAAACACCTTTTATAAGCAATTGGCTCCATAACAATTAAATATCTTTGACAAATAATTTAAGGATTCAATTTTCATTTTTAATTTATTCTAGTCATTTTGGATTTGGTTTTGTTTTGTTTTTTTGCTTTTTGTTTCCTGCTTTTTGTTTTGTCTGTTTGTTTGTTTTTTTTAATTGAGGGGGTGAGTAGTGAATAATGCTTTTAAGGTTGGAAGTGGGGGGAGGGGGAAGGGGAAGGGGGAGGGGGAAGGGGAAGGGGAAGTGGGGGGAGGGGAAGGGAAAGGGGAAGTGCGGGGAAGGAGAAGTGGGGGGAAGGGGAAGTGGGGGAAAGGGGAAGTGGGGGAAAGGGGAAAGGGGAAAGGGGAAAGGGGAAAGGGAAAGGGGAAAGGGGAAAGGTGGATGGCAAAAATATTTTTCTTGAAGAATTTAGCTTTGGATTAAAGGAAAGAAAATGTCAAGAGCAAAATACCTACCAACCACTAGGACTTTCTTGTTTTCAAATGGTTTAAAGTCCTTGTATGAATGGCTGTGGATCTTGAGCCCTGAAAATTCATCCATACCGGGAAAGGAAGGCCACGAGGGCTCTGAGTGATGACCTACACAAAGCATCACAGCATCGTATACTTCTTTTTTCACCGCGTCGGGATTCTTGCCGTCAAGTTCTTGAAATAGGATTTCCCATTTCCCGCTCTCTTCGAAATCTGGTGCTTTCTTAAGGTCAACCACCTTGGTGCGGAACCGAATGCATTTGTACAAATCGAATTCTTTCGCGTACAGATGGAGGTATTTCATGATCAATTGGTGGTGCATGAACGGAGGATATTCTTTAGGGATCGGGAAATCCGAAAAGCACATCATTTCTTTGCTGGTGTTGATTACAGTCGACCTGTACACGGAACTATGTCTCTCCTCTTCGGTAAAATACCAAAGTCCTCCAATGGAGTCCTCCTGCTCGAAACAAACCGGCTCTAAACCCTCGTCTTTGCAGCATTTTATGCTGGTAAGACCACTAGCTCCAGCCCCTATTATTGCAACCCTCATTTTTTAAAAAAAACAAATGAAATAAATAGGGTTTAACGATCACGAGAAAAGTTCATCATTTACTCTTACCAAATATCTGCAGCCAATGATTATGCAACTAAAGTCAGGTGATCACCCTCACTCAACTTTTTCTTTGTTGCGTGACAAGATGGCGGATTGTGACACGGGATCTTTCGTTCTCGGAATAGACATTGGAACAACCTCGATAAAAGTGTCGTTAGTGCGAAATGGTACTAAAGATGTCATTGAAAGTTTTAGACTTGATACAGAGGCGAATAATCACGATAAGGAATCTAACTTTGCAGAGCAGGATGTTGCGAAAATATTTGCTTGTTTACAGCATGTACTTTCCCAATTCTCTCTACATTTCCTGGCCAAAGTGGCTCGTATTGGAATTTGTGGACAGATGCATGGATGTGTGATGTGGAACGGTGAATCATGCAGTGTATCAAGTGAAGGTCACCATTTTATACGGAGCGATGATGTCTCCCATCTTATTACTTGGGAGGACGGAAGATGTAACAATGACTTTTTAAGCACCCTTCCGCCTACACGTTCACATATTCCTATTTCTACTGGTTTTGGATGTGCAAGCATTTTTTGGCTTCAGAGAAATGATCCTAGCTTCTTGGAACGTTTCGATTGCGCTGGAACCATCATGGATTACTTTGTTTGTGTTTTTTGTGAAATGAGAAAGCCTTGCATGTCTTCACATAATGCTGTCAGTTGGGGATATTTTGATGTGAGTAATATGGCGTGGGAGTTAGACATGTAAGTTAGTTAATTCCACATGCTTATCAAGTTTTTTCTTGATATTATATCATTAAGTCAGGTTTAAAACACCTCTTTCTAATGCAAGTGACTGCGAGAAATGTTTAGCTTATCCGATTGCCAATGGCTAAATGTCCGGTAGCCGGGCACGAACCTGCAGTCTGGAATGTTCACATAATTTCCACTGAAAATTTATTTCAAACTTCTTAAGAGTACCAGATCTCTGACAAGAAATGTCAAGAAATTCCAGAAATAATTTGTGTTTTGTGTGCGTGTGTGTATTTTATGTTTTTCTTCCCAACCTTATGCTTTAAAATAGTAGAGTCGCTTGGTTGTCGACACTAAAAGAAATTCTACACTTGTCAACAGACCGCCGGACACGGTCTCAAATGGACTTATTATGCCTGGCAGACAGAAATTTTTATTAAAGTTCCGAACGAAACTCCATATAAAACTGTTGAGTATATATGTTTTTTTTCAGAATTTCAACTGAATTCTATTTTGGGTTTATTTGGTGGACAAGCCCGTGAACGCTGCAAAATCGTTCAGTCCCAAATTAAATAGACCAGCACTCGGAAATTTTCACAGAATTTCCACTAAAAGGCATCAGATGTTTTTTCTTTTAGTATGTCGTAACATACTTTTCAAAAATTCAGTCAAGGTATTCTAATATCGAAAAATCACGACTGCCAGAAATATATTTTTTGGAATCGCGTGACGTTTCTGCATTTCCAAACAAACATCTAATGCTCTTGAGAAATTTGGAAGAACGTGTCAGTGGTAGTTCCGTGAAAATTTCTGACTACTGGATATTTTTTCATTTTAGAGCGTTGCTTGATAGCCTGATCAGAAGGGTGGAATTTCTTAATGTTGACAACTGAGCAATGGCACAAACTCAGAAAATTTGCCAACTAAATGCATAAAAATAGTTTTTTAGAATGGCGTGACATTTTTGATACTCTAAAATAAGTTGGAAACAACCTTTCAGTGAATTTTCTTTGAAAATTTCAGACTGCCGGGCATTTAGAACGTACCTGGCCACTAGGCATTTAGCCATTGCTTATTTGATTTTGCACAGAGTTCCCACATTCAAGATTAATGTTCAGAATGAGAAATTGGACTCTTTAAGATTCTTATTGTAGGGGTAGACTACAATTAAATTATTATTTTTACTCTTTATGCAGTCTGAAAGAGGCAAACTTCCCCACTCAACTCCTGCCAGTGGTGGTAGAACCAGGTACAATGGTTGGTAAGCTGCAAAGATCTTTGTATGGAATCCCAGTTGGTACACCTGTGGGGGTGGGTCTGGGTGACTTCCAGTGCTCAGTACTTGCAAGCAGATCTCAGGAAAGTGATGCAGGTAACACTTAGAAGTTCTTTTCATGCATGTTGCATCACTTAAGCATTTTACTCCCAGAAGTGATTGACATGTAATTTCTCCCTACAATATATATACATTATCCTGCAAACTATTAATGAGAATACTGAAACTTATTTGGTTGAAGCTGTAATCTTTATCAAATGCAAAATTCTTGAAACTAATTTAGAAGAAAATGCACAGAAGCTAGAGGGGAGAATTAACAATCAGATCTGAAGGGTTAAGAGTGAACAGTTTTTGTGTCAAAACCATGATCTCTTTAGCACCAAGGTATGAGGACAGGGGTTAGTCCCAAGAACACCTCAGGAAATTAAGTGATAACTGAGATAAAGGCTCAAATCAAGGTCATTAATGGTCAAAATATAGGACTTATGGGACAAGAAGGATGAAGGGCCATTCCCTGAGAAGTGTGAAGGAAGATGACTGTATAAAAAATTGAAAATTGTTACCCCTTATTGTTCAAAACTTTCACAGTTCAAACAAAATATAACTTAACTAGTACTCAAATTTCAGTTGTCAAATATTTTTTAATTTTCAGTTCTTAACATTGGAACATCCTGCCAACTGGCTGTGGTTGTTCCTGCTAATACCAGCACTGTGGCTGCAGGGAAATCTTCATATCAAAGTTCAGAGATGCCTAGTAAAGCAATTACAATTCTTCCATTCTTTCAAGGACAAAAAGTTATGACGGCTGCATCACTTTCAGGTATGGTCAGATTTTCTTGATTTATGTTTGTACTGTTGTTCAAAGAGTGTATAAAACCTTTCTTTTCACTCATGGACAGCCTCTTGTACCATATGTGTATTGGTGCTAACATTAAATCTTTAATCTACCACTGTTTACTTCTATCTATCTCCAAGTATATTTCTTTGGGTCGCAATGATGTTATCAAAAATTACATCCAATAGGGGTTCTTGGAAAATTCTTAAGGTCACATACTGTTATGTTATCAAACCAAGAAATCTAGGAGGTCTAACTGTCAGCTTTTGTTTCCTTTGTCGTTACAGGAGGTAACGTTTTGGCCACCTTTGTGAAGATGTTGACATCATGGATGAAAGATCTTGGACTGGAAGAGAGTCTCCCTTCTAAAGATGATATTTATTCTAGAATACTGGCCTGTGCTGATGAGAGAGCTTCAACATCACTTCAAGTAGTTCCCACTTTATGGGGTGAAAGGCACACTTCTGATCAAAGAGGACAAGTGAACAACCTAACATCAGGAAATATCTCACTTGGTGATGTTGGTTTGGCTCTTTTTAAAGGAGTTATTGAAAACATAAAAGAAATGATGACACAAGATTTCCTCCATTTGCATGATGTGCGACAAATAGTTGGTGCTGGAAGCGCTTTGAAAAGAAATAGAGTGTTACAGAAACAAGTTGAACAGGTTTTTGAATTGCCACTGGTTTTGAATGAAAATGCAGATGCATCAGTAGGTGCAGCAATAGCCACTCTCTTGGAGAGAAATTGAAAGTGACTTTACAAGTCTGAATTGTATCAAAATATTAATTAAGAAATCAAAAAATTAAACTTCTTCACACTTCTTACAAGTGTTATCTATCTTGTTCAGCGATAAGTAATTGTCTGTAAGCCTCATAAATAATAACTGTGCCAGCCATTGCTGCACTTAAACAGTCAATTGTGTTTGCCATGGGAACACGAACAAGTTGTCCATGATATTGACAAGCTAAGTCTTTGATAATTTCTCCCAGACCTGTAGTCTCACCACCAATAACCAGAACACTGGGTCCTAGAGTCCAGTCCACTTGGAAATGTTCTGATGCTGGAATGCTTAGGTCATCTAAAGGAAGTGAAAATAAATGGAACATTGGGAAATGATTCAGCTTGAACAGGGCTACTTAAAGTCATCTAACATTCCTGATCAACATTTAAACCCAAAATATAAGATAGACTGAGGTTTGACATTTTGCATGTGCAGAAAGTGATCCCCTACCTAGCTGCAGTCCACCCAGTTATCTCTATGAGTTTGACCTTTGGGCAGATCATGCAAATAAAAAGGTGTTAGCTCAAGTTGACAAGTCATCACAGGCATGTTCTGAATGTCAAATCATCAGGTAAATGGCCCTTTCATGGAGTGTCTCTTATTTCCTATGCTATTTGTATTTCCTCAGTTGTTTCCAACCTTGTAATTAGTAGATCCATTCTTAATGTATAATATGTTTGTCACACTTCAATAAGAGACCACTGGCAATGATGCATAATTTGAAGAGTTCGATCTAGTCATTAAGAATTGAACTTGTCCTAAATTTGTTGCTGGTTGCATTGGAAATGACGTGGATATTGTTAGAAAAGACTTACTGGTTCAATACATTTTTGTGGAAACAAACTTAATTATTTCTAAATTATAGTTTAAGAGATTGACAAACACTTCTCAAATCAAAGACCAGAGAAAATACATCCTACCAGCCAGAATTCCTGACTGGAACAGAAGTTATTTATTAAGTAGATTCTTAAGTATGTTTCTGACGATAAATTTTGTGTCAGATGAGACACAGGATAAAAGCAACAAAACTCAACATTTGATAAAAATTAACTGAATTAAATTTCCCTACCAGAAATATTATTGTCTGCAAGAAAAATCCTTTTATCTGCAATGAATGTCTCAATCTCTTCCCAATCCACATTGTAATGAATGGGAAGATAAAAATGACCTCCAGCAGCACATCGCAAAACCTTTGGGTCCCACACATCAACACAACAAGTTGAAGTAATGAAGGACTGGCAACCTGCTGCTGCTGACGTCCGCACCAATGTACCTACACAATCACAATATGTTATGTTGCATTAATACTATTTTGGTAGTTACTGTAACATGAATAGTGGGTGAAAGGAAGGTCTTCTAATTTTGTTCTTTTGATTACTTTCCTCTGAAGTTACCTGCTGCTATTTTCTGCTTCTTAATTACAAAGACCCCTGCTTTCTTGAGTATGACATTTCCAATCTGTCATGCACATGTCCCATTTTCAGTTGACATCTTACACTTGATTTCAAATCAACATTTCTTCCCACTCAAAAGCCATTTCTTTGCCATAAAATAACTATATGCCATACCTAAGTTTGTTGGGTCTTTCAGTCCATCACATAACACTGTCAATGGATTTTGCACAGTGTTTCCGTTCTTCAGTTCCCCCCCTTCACCCTGCCTTGGACGCTTGAACATTCCTACTATACCAGGCGGTGTGACAGCATTTGATAAACTCTCCATTGTTTCTTCGCTTGTTTGAGCAAGACAGTTTGATGGTAGACTCGAAGTGTCGATGTGATCAAGCAGTGCTGGATCGGTGTAAAATATATTCAACACCTTAGCTTTGGCCAGCAAAGCTTCTCGTACGAGTCTCCATCCCTCTACCACGATACGGTTATGTTTCTCCCTGTGTTTCCTTTTGTTAAGAGATGCTGCCATTCTACAAATTTTACGAAATGGTTTTTCAATTGAACGGAATAAAATTCAATAAAATCAATTGACATATTGAGGGAAACTGTATCCACAGCTCACCTGAGTCGCGGCGTGCCACTTTCAAGAGCTTTGATGGTATGTTTTCCTCGAATTATCGACGGAGCGGTCTGAGTTACTGCGGGGAGAAATTTAGCTGCAATTCTAGTTTGTTTTACTACACTAGGCCTTTGAAAAAGTAGGTGCATCGTAAGAAAAGCTTGAAACACTCTTACAAATAAACATTGATCGAACAGAAGCAAAACCTCGTCAGGCGTTCCTTCCTCGTTACTTTGGGTACACTGGGAACTAGTTAAAATGCCCCAATAGCAGGAAGCAAGTCAGCGGTATCTATCATAAAAACAATATGGCGGAAGAAGCGAGCTAAAATTTGCGAACGCGGAACATGATGGTTTGTACCTTGTAATCGAAGTGACAATTGCTTAAGGATGAAGCTTTTTAAGTTATGGGTCCATCAGCAAAACTTCAGTGAGGATGATCTCATACTAAATCCAAAGGAATTTCCAAATGAAAAAGAAGGAGACATCTTGGAGATCTATCATCCAGATGAAGATAACACTCGTCTTTTGCTGCAGATTAAATCGATTAACCCCGAATTCCAACAGAAAGATACAATCAGCATCGAACAGTCTGTGGCTAATTTCTTCCAGTTGCGAACTTACTGGGATGTGGAAGTCACCAAAGTCGAACCAAAAGATGTGTTTGTGGATATGGTGGAACTGTTGTTTAAAGACCAGTTCGTCACGAGGAGCGAAATGTGGAGATTTTCCAAACAGCTTGTTGGCTCGTGTGTATATATCACCAAGAAGTTGTCACACTTTGGGGTGCGAGCTCAGGTTATGGAGATCTGGACCAAGGGAGAGAAGGTGTCTTGTGGAGTGATATCTGATGATACCAGGGTAAGCAGAAGAATTGCGGTGATTTCGCCAACGAGTGATTTCGCCAACGTCACGTTCGCCAACGTCTTTGGTCGCTTCGCCAACGCAATGAGTCGCTTCGCCAATGTCCTACTGGTCACTTTGCCAACGCCAAATATCTAGTAATAACTTAGTAATAACTTAGTAAAAAGGGTGCTTACTGATGCTTCGGATGTAATGTTGATACTTGGGTCAGAACATTTTTAAGTTAATGCTAGTTTCGCTTGGCTGACTTCCAAACAATTTGCATATTTTTGACAGATCCAGAAAAGTTGCGCGTACAAGAGAAGGAAACTAAGTCTGAACAAAATAACAGAAGGAAACTAAGTTCAAACGGGGAAATCAAGTCAGCTCAGTCAAGTAAATAACACACAGAAGCAAGAAGAAGTAATAGTAAATTTTTATTTAGAGTAAACTAATACATGGGCAAAGTGACCAGTAGGATGTTGGCGAAGTGACTTTTCGCTTTGGCGAAGCGACCTAAGACGTTGGCGAACGTGACGTTGGCAAAATCACTCATTGGCGAAATCACCAGATACCAAGCAGAAGGGTAGGAGGAGATGGGGCTGGGTGGGTGGAGGAGCAGAAAAAGGGTGGAGAGGATTAAAGAAGGCATGAGGCCATCCCCATGCCCTAATTTGAGAAGGGAAGTTTTCTTAGGGAGGAACATTGGCCCACTTGCTCCAAATTTGGCTGGTTATCGAACTTAGTTGGGGTGGAAACATGAGAGAAATTTACTCTAAAGCTGGATTAAGTGGGGGCCTGTATAAACGATAGCAAGGCTAGGACAAAACACAGAGAGCTATGTTCCCCACTCTTTCTGAGAAGTGCGTGGATTCTCTTATGCCCCCATGAAAACCAGTTCGGAGAAGATACAGGAGACAGTGCCTACGCTTTATCATCCTTATTGGAGAAGACTAGAATGTCTTAAACCATTTGTGGATGTCATTGTAAAGGCAGCACATTCTCTTTAGTTATTATTAAACTGAGAGTGTCGGTCTTGTCTGGGGCTTGAACCTTTGCCCTCCTGCACAGCAGTCTGGTTTAAGGGTAACAGTAAGAATGGCAGTCCTCTTTAAGGGTTTTTAAAAATTTTTGTGTTTGTTTTTGTGCATTGCTATTCAACTCTCCCCTATTTACTTTAAACACTGATCATCCCTACTGGACAACAGTCATTATTTTTCTTTCCTATTTCAGGTGATTTTTAGATCAAGTAGCACAAAGATGTATTTATTCATTCAAATGAGTAAAGAAATGTGGGACTTTGACTTCAATGGAGACCTTTATATTGAAAAGGCAATCAATGGATTTTTTTATGAATTGTTTACTAAATGGAAGGAGCTGAAAGCCCACCATGATGTCAGTATTATTCTTTTTTCAAGAACATTTTACAATGCACAGTCTCTTGGTAGGTGATGTTTCTATTGCACTGTATCTCTTTTCATTAAGGAAAATTCATTTTAGAGGTGGCTCAGTCTAGTTAACAGAAAAAGATTTGATCATTGAATTAATATTATCAGATCCTTTAGCTTAAGTAGGGAATAACTTGGGATCCTGATGCTTTTTGACTAAGTTAGTATTTGTTACCTTCCTATACAGAGGACATTGCCATTGCTTCTTAGGATATTTGATTCCTACTATGTAGGAAGGAAGGTCTTAAAAATAAAGACAGATTGGGAAGGAAACCTTCCATAGGACAGTAGTCATACAGTAATCCTTGAGTCAATATGCCATAAATGAACAGTTCCAATAACTCACTTAGGAAGGACTTAGAAAATGAGTGGGTGACTAAATGACCAGGGTACTTAGCTTTCATTTTTTAGTTAGAGGAACCACAATGTTTCTGACCTGAATGATACAGTTTATAAAAAAAATGAAAGTTGCATAATAACAGTCAGTATATGCACCGGCTAAACTGCAGAATACCCAGCCACTTTGGTCCGCCTCACTTACACGTGTTGGGAGGCTTTGAAGATTGAGGCATAACACAATAGATGCTATTCTTATTCAATGACATGTAAATGAGTGGCTGGGTATTCTGCAGTTACCCGTGCACCAACACTACCCAGCTGACATGCAAACATCCCCTTAAAAACAAATAACCTTTTTTGCATTCTGGCCACTCAAAAAGTCGGGCAAGAGCAAAGAGATGGAGAGTTCCCTCCACTACCCACCCCCCCCCCCCCTTCCCCAGGAGACAAAAATACCTCTTCAAAAATATCAATGTCTAGATTAACAGACAAATATTCTTTTGATTTACAATTGCAGAGGAATTTCCCTTAGAAGCTCAAGGATGTATTCGAAAGGATCCTTACGGACGGTTTTATGAAGATTTCTACCAAGTTGTTGCCTTATCAGACAGCTGTGATGATTGGATCCCTATGCTGGTCACTCTGAAGCACTGCTTTAACCAATATCCAAAATTCTCAAACTGTTGTGATAAGCTTAAAGGCACCAAAATCAAGGGGCAAAATTCCAGCTCCTACGAGGGAAACTTTCTAGAAGCTATCAACTTGGCGATGAATGGTAAGTGATAATGGAAACGGCATATCTTAGTCTTTGAGCAGGGGTGTGGCTAGAGAGAGGTCCGAGGGTACCTGTTACATTTCTCTTGAGCTATACTTTGTGCTTTCACATGCGTTTCCCATCTGGCTTGATGACTCTGTTTTGCCACTTGATATCTTAAATTTCCTAAAACATAAAAGATATATATATCAGTACTTTATGAAAGTTCCCCTTACAACACGGTCTGGGTGGCAAAAGGGCTCAATTTCTGTGTCTGCGTCCGCTTGATAGCAGTGTCCGTTGAATGAAGATTCGTTCTCAGGGCTCTGACGAAGGGCTGACGCTCGGATAGTGAGCTTTAGAAACTCTTTACGGTGGCCAATGTACACTATCGGCTCAGTTGATTAAACCAAATTATCTTGTTATACCCGTCATCGACACAGCACTACAGTTTCTTTTTAAGCTTATTCCCTCTATTCATTCGTTCTTGAGCCGTTAGAGTTGTGTGAGTAAATTGTGAAGGTAATGACGTGATGGGAAAAAAAATTTAGAGATCGAGGTTTAGGTTGGAGTTAACGACAGCCGCAAGACGCATTTCGATCGAGTGTCTCGCATACAAAACCAAAGTAATGAAAACTGCGAATCAGAACAGCTGAAGGAAAATAATAATGATCAGGAACCGAAGAGAACTCAAAGTAAGAGCAAGAAAACTTTCTGAAGCGCGGGAAAATGTGAATGACAAGCAGTGACTGGTGTCCGTTTTCCATCTTATTGGTCGAGAGACCGGTGCAAGTTTTTTAGATCATTAGATCAATCACAGAGAAAAGTAGAGTGAACTCAATGCAAGCCTTGATTCCTTTCTGTTTCAATACCTGGCTGGTAATTTCTCATTTTATTTTCACTATTTTTCGTTTCAGCTTTTGAGAGGCATCATATCGATCGCAACTTTGGTCGTACTGGTCAGACGGTTATCATTGTAGCACCTGGGTCCGGAGTGTTTGAGGTGGATAGAGAAATGACTAGCATAACTAAACAGCGTCTTCTGGATAGTGGTATGATAAAGTACACTTCCATCGTAACAATCTCTCTTTCATAGGATCTGTTAATGGAGCTCTTTCAAAATTCTAAAAAGTCACGTTGAATGGCCAGGAAACTATGAAATAGTACTTTGTTAGAGTAGGATAAGACGGCAGAGGCAAAACAAAACTAAAGAATTATGAGTATAGTTTTAGATGGAAGTGATTAACCCAAATTGCGAATGATGAAATTAAAATTTAGAGACCAAGTTTTTCAAAATACACAGGTCCTGACGGAGCTCCTTCAAGCACTTGTCACAATAGTTTATGTCTTTTTTGCAACTTAAAAATTGACAGTAGATTGGAGTTAGCTTCAACGTGATGGCTTGGTTAAGATAGAGTGCATTAAGTCAAGTTTACTTGCACTGATCTAACCAAGGCCTTTTGGTAATATAGATCATTCATGAGATCCTTCCTAATTGTACATTCGTCTGCCCACTATGTTGATTCAAATTCCTCATCATCTCGTTATCATTCTCGTTATTATTTTAACGATCATAAATTTACTTTCTATTTATAAAAGATAATCAGTAAAAGTTGGTAGGATTAAAGGATATTAATCTGGTTTTGACTCCCATTTAAATATTCCGTCTGTTGTCAAATTAATTCAAGGTATTGCGTTGTACTTGAACGCAAGAGAGCAATTTTAAGTCGAGTGTTCAAAGACTAAAACCAAATTAGTCCTAGCGACCAAACAGAACAAAGGTTTACATTATCATCGGCCAATGAAAACTCAAAGTTAAAAACAAGCAAACTACTCGAAGCGCGGGAAATGACGAAGTTGTGCCGGATTGTTAGTACTTTTGCATCTGATTGGTTGAGAGGATGGCGCGGGTTTTCTGGACCAATCACAGAGCAAAGTTAAGTAAAACCAAAGTAATTCCGGAATTATACTCTCGAAACTCAATTGAAAATTGCTCTTATCGAGTCAAAGAATTTGTAGTTGTTCAGGGGTCACTTACTGTACATAACGTTATGTCACTAGGTGTGTCGATCGACCTTGTGTGTCTTGCTGAACAGCCGCTTCACACTGTACCTCTTTTCAAGTTCTTTAACAAGACACTTGGCCTCAGAGACAACGACATTGGAGATGATTATAACATTCCTCACTGGATGAATCACAATTTCTACACTTCACCAAAGACAAGGAATAAGCCAGGGAACGTTGCACCTCGTATAAAAATACCTGAAGCTATTTTGAATTCACTTGGAAAAAACGGTGAACACGAAGAAGGTTAGTTCCCATTACTGCTGTTTGCTGCTAGTAAACTTTTCGCGTAGCACTGAGATGCAGACTGTTTGTTCAGTGAATATTTGCAAAAATAATAATCTTCTCCAGTGCGTAAACCGAGGACTGTGCTCAACAAGTTGAGTTATTGCCATATGGTAAAGTTTGCGTCTTTGAAATTACACTCAAATTTCTGCCAGAGCACGGTTTTTTTGGTGTTTGTTTAAGTTCTTATAAATATCCTCATAAAAGGTAGTAGTTGTTCATCATCGTCATCACTGTATGGAGCGGAGTATATTGGTATATATCACACGAGTGACTAGTGCTTTTTGTGCGCGCTGATTGGCTTGTTCGGAAGTGAAAGTGAGTAATATTCTCCTCCAGGTAGATGAAGAGACAAAATCGCGTGTGGAGAGTTCAGCTTCCGACCATTTTTCGGTATATTGACAGAAGTGAAACCCTTTTTTTTTTTGTTTCTTGGTGTTACATACTAAAACACTAACTCACCTCAGCGTCAGTGAAAGTGGTGGATATTTACTCCTACTTCGGTAAATAATTGTGAACTACCTTATTAGTTGATGCGTAAGTAGACACCTGATAGAGCGAACAATCGGAACAGTACGACCCATTTCCGAACGAAAGGGTTAACGCTCGGAACGTCAGCTTTGAAACTCTTTATGGTGGCTAATTTATATTACCAACTCCCGAGTTGATAACACCAAATTATTTTGTTATCCTACGCCACCTACGCAGGACCAGAAACCTACTTCCTTCAGTCATTTCAGATTTGGTTACATTGCGACAGAAACGATGATTTTTGTTCTTGTATTTTTGTTCTCTCACCTAAGCGTACAGCAATTTTGCTAAACACTGCAAGACAGAAGTGGGAGACAGCCAGCTCCCAGATCGGGTGGATTATGACGAATATGACGCCAAAGTATTCAGGAATCCGCTTACTCACTCCACTCTGAAGGGCTGGGCACCCGGAGGCACGACCTTCAGACGAATACGAAGTGCTCTTGACATGCAGCGAGTGGCTAAGTCAAAAGAAGAACCTATTTTCCGCCGTGTTTCCTCGCCTCCCAGAGGGGTTTCGTCTTACGAGGACATGGAGATTTCAGCTTCTTTTAGTACCTTTACGGTAATTCATTCAAGCTTTTGCTGTATTTAGGATCTTGCCTGGTTAAAGTTTTCAATATATGGAATTACTCTGTGTGGAAAAGTTTGGAAAAAGAATGGAAAAATGTTTACGAACGTTCCGACATTCTCCGTCAATCGTCGTCAGGGATGAAAAATTTTCCCGGCATGCACTTTTTGCCATCTCACGGAGAAAATAACTCAATTTTAATCATTTCTCGATTTTACAGGCTGGTTGAGGAAATTTCATACCATGTTTTCCGTTCTGATAAAGAAAGACTGACCAAGAATATCGGAAAACAACTTTTTACTCAGTTATTTCTTGATTTGTTTGTGCGTTCGTTATTGCTATTCTTTCTCTATTCCAAGAAGCTAGCCGCCTTTAAAGGACATTAATGTGTTTTAACTTTTCTTTCAAGGAACGAGATGCTCCATCCTTAAAGACCCTGGACAGCAGAGGAACCCTTATACTGTCTTCATCTATGGAGTATACATCTCATGGTGTCCTCGGTATGTTATATCTCACGTCACTGTTTCTGGCTTCCATGTGGGAGGCATAGTAGCTCAATGGGAATAATCTGGGCTTATAATAGTAGTAATAATGATAATAATAATGGATTTGGCAATGGGTATTTTCCAAGGTGGCTCTTCTTGTCCACTGTTACCAGATCGAATTGAAATTTGAAATGCTGGTTTTTGTGGAGGGAGGAAAAACCGAAAGACACGGAGAAGAATCGGAGGAGTAAGGAAAAAAGCCACCAACAAAATCAACCCACAGGTGACACCAGGTCTGGGAATCGAACCCAGGCCACAGCGGTGTGAGGCAAGCGCGCTCAACACTGCGCCATTCTCACTTCCCAGGCTTAAATCCTGGCCACAGTGCGTCTCTCTCTCCACCCAGGTATATAAATGGGCATCGGTGAACATGTTAGGGAACCTGCTGCGGTTGCGGACTTGAGGATCAAAGAAACCTTCGATTGTAAGCCATATTGTTCGGAGTCTTTTTTCTAGATGGGTTTTTACGTTTGAGGCAAGTAGTGATGAACTGACGCGGTAATTTTCGGAAGTCGTGCGAGCGATTACTAAAGTGACCGAACGCTGTGCTAGACATATGGATTGTTATCTGAGCGCGCATGGCTAAAGTTCAAATGTTAGTCAGTTTAACTGATATCTTAAAAAAAAATAAGTCCTGCATCGTGATGAGTTATCTCCGAGGGCACTTAAAGTGAGTATTTAACTACCAGGCGATCGTGATAGAGGTAATTTAACCCACTAGCCTTGATTTTGTACGTATTTCCGGCACTCTCCAGGAGTTATCGTGCAGTCTAAACTTTTTTTAAGTTTTCCCAACTAAATGATCTACTTTTTTGAGTCGAAATGTTCATTGTCATCTGAATATTAGTTTTTACGTAATCAGCAATATGGAAGATAAACTATTTGAATGCCTTTACAGTTTTGATGGTTTATAGATAACAAAATGACGGCTGTGCCTTACACAATTAACAAGAACTCTCTTAGCGATATGTTAATTAGTATATGAACCTTAGACTTCGTCAGCTAATCACAACTATTATATAGCATGTTTCTAGTTATGTTTTTTAACGAATTATGATTTTAAAGTTCTTGGTTGATCCTCTTCAGAGGTTATATATTCTTTCCCTAAACCAAATGGTCATCTGCTGCATCCTCGGAGCACAGAACCGGGGGTTTTACTGACGAGAGGGAGGAAAAAAGAGCACTCATCAATCACATATTTCACTACGAAAGCAAAATTTTATTTCAAGATATGTATATCCATACATATGCATATATTTCAACGACTGTAGTGGAAATCTGATGTCCTTAGGAGACTTAGGAAAGCGTGCATAAAAAATTTTAATGAAGAAATAAATACGTATACAGTTATTTATATGCAAAGAAAGGAAGGTGAAGAGAATGAAGATTTATCATTAGCTATGTCAAAATTTAACAAAACAATAAGAAATATCACTGAAATTTATCAGGCATTAAAACGATTTTGTTACATATGAAACTGAGCTGCTTACCTTCCAAATCATTATGTTCAACAGCTTTAGCTTTAATCTGATCATTCGGCGTCATGATGACCTTGTATGAACACAAGAGTAGCGCGAGGCACGGCTTCACGATTCTTAGTGAACATCGAAGTATCCTTTTAAGAACTTGACGAATTATGACAATCATTCTTGGGATAGAAATTCTATGGACGGTTTTTGTTGTTCTTCTCCTATAGTTCATGCACACGTTGTTCCAAAGAGAATAGATTCAGGAAGAAAACTTCAAAACGACAAAATTGGATATGTCTTTGTTTGATAAACACACGTTACCTATTGTTAGGAACGCAGACTGAGCAATACAGTTTATGGTTTTTTTGTCGTTCAGGTTCATGCACACATTGTTCCAAAGGGTAAGTTCACCACTTAATAGCATATCATTCGGCGTCATGATTACCTGGTATGACGTTCCAAAGGGTACGTTCACCACTTAATAACATATCATTCGGCGTCATGATTACCTGGTATGACGTCTTGCATAAACAGTTTCAGTTCGCTGCACCAATTCAATCCATATCTCATATACTTCGTCCAGCTGAGCGTGAAAGTTTTACGATGTCTTTGTGTTAGATCAGGCTTTGAATTATGCATAAAATTTGCAGCCGAGCGTGAACGTTGTACCCATGTCGTTGTTTTGGATTACGCCTTAATGAGGCATGAGGCAATGAGAGAAGTGATTCCGGACACACAGGAACATTGACATTGGTTACTGAAAACTGCAATACTTCACAAAAGTCGAAACTCGATGTTATTCAGAAACCACTTCTCTGTATGTGACGTCGAGCAAATAACACAGACAATTAAGACTCTTAATTGTCTGTGTTATTCCCATAAGTCCGGAAACACTTCTCTGTATGTTAGGTTGAGCAAATAACACATACAATTAAGACTCTTAATTGTCTGTGTTATTCCTGTGTGTCCGGAACCACTTCTCTGTATGTTAGGTTGAGCAAATATCACAGACAATTAAGACTCTTAATTGTCTGTGTTATTCCTGTGTGTCCGGAATCACTCCTCTGTACATTAATGTAAGATATGTTTGCAGTTGATCGTTCATTTTTGACCGTGGCTAATTTTGAATTGTACACGGATTGACTTTTGTGATTATTACATCGAAGTGTCCTCAGCAGTGGTTAAAAGTAAAGTTAACTAGTCTAAAAGGATCTCGAACAGACTTCAGAGACAACGAAACTATCAGTGGTTAAAAAAGAGTACATTTTTGTCTCGCGCACACACTAAATGGATAACATCCCTCTTTAATCAATGACTGAGCTCAAAATTTCTTTCTCTCTTTATCTTTTTACACATCAAGCGTAGCCGTGAGGATGTACCACACCAAATGCCTATCTCTCCCTTCCCTTAAATATTCCTTTTGTTACTTCGTTTCTTCAGCGTCTCTTTCCGAAAATATGGTGGTGAATGGAACTTCTCACGAAATCATTCGTCCAGTCCCTCGCCGGCTTGCGGTCGGAAGTGCGGGCGCAAGTCGCCATGAGATCCCTGGTCATTCACGACCCCAGAGGACCCTGATAAATCCTTTCAAGCCGAACGAGATTCCTTGTAACTGGACGTGTAATCGACATCGGTGGTCACATGTTTTTCCCAAGGGGCCTGGGGGAGAGGTTCTCCATCGACACTATGAGAAACTCTCACCAGCCGAAAGCAACCCACAAATTAAAACTGAGAAGGTAGGTTTTTTTTCAATTCTTCAACTCCCAGAAGTGTATAACATGTAACTTCTTCCTTTAATGTCCATACATTATCTAGCAAACAGAGAGAGAGAATACTCAAACTTATCAAATTGAAGTAGTTATCTTGATCTTAAACCAAATCTTGGATTACTTTCGATGCTCGAGAGACAATTTGTTGAAAAAGCGTAAGACTTTGACACGATATTTCAGAGTTTGCTTCTAACTGGTCAATTCTGGTTAAGTTGTTAGGGCGAGATTTTAAACCAGTCACCAAGAAACCCACGTAGCAGAGTAACGAAAATAAAAACAAAACAATTCTCAGCCTCCACACCTTCGCCTAAGGCTTAGGATCAGGAAAAGCGATTACCATTTGTTGAATTTAAATCCACTCATTTTCTATCTTCATTTGTATTTCAGTCACGTAGTGTCGAAGAAGCAGCACTTGCCGTCGTGGCAGCTCGCAAACAGGAAATGTCAGAAGTAAAGTCTCGGAGCATTTCGGAGGAGCAAGACTTCTTGGACCCACTGATGATTAGTGAAGAGAATGAAGATACATACGAAGATGACGCCTTCATCCCAGAACTATCGTCGGGTATTCTCGGCCATTTCAGCCCAATTTCCGAACTAACAAAGACATCACAGAATACGACACCGAGGCGCCGATCTCAGCTACCACGAATAAATTTATATCGAGGGGTAGAGAAAACTCCCGATGAACATGATTGGACAGCTGCTGTCAAGACGAGTGTGGATTGGAAATCGCTGACGTGTCCTGCTCTTTTACCTCTGACCACAGATTACAGTCCAAGCAAACAGACACTGGAATCCGATTACTGCGAATATAATTACACTCTGTTAATTGAAGTAGAAGAGGAATATACAGAAGAGAAGAAGATTTCTGGCTGGGGAAAACAGGAAAGGTACATACGTGCCTGATTTTTGTCCATGCGTCACACGCATGGACAATTCTCAATTGAGTAATCTGGGATTGCTTTGTTTTGTTTTACTTCGCTCTGTGGTTGGTCCAGAAAACTCACGCCACTCTTTCAACCAATCAAATGCAAAACTTAAACTAATCACGACTTGGTCATCCGCGTTTTCGCGCGCTTTAGGCAGTTTGGTCGGTTTTACTTTGAGTTCTCATTGCCACTAGAAGGTATTTTCCTGCTTCTGATTGGCCTTTGTGAATACTTTGGTTTTGCTTTTAAGACAGCCAGTCGAAACACGCTCCATTTTCTTTCGGTCTGATTGGCTTTTGTGATAAACTTGGTTTTGGTATGACCAAACTTAATCGAATTACGCTCGTTTAGCCGAAAACAGTACTTCCACTGTTTCATTTTTTTCCATAAAAGTTCAGGTAAACTTTAAGATTCTTTTTTCTTAAAATACTTAGTCATCTTGCCATTAACCATTTTGTCCGATCTGTTCCAGCTAATAATTGCCTTTACGTATGCTTATTTTTTATGGAATGATACTTCTCTAGTCTGCCGGAGGAAGATTCACATGGGGTTCCCCGGGGTTTAAGCGCGGAGATGTTATTCATGGAACTTGTCTCGCAACGAATTCGAAAGGTATTGGCCATTTTCAGCCTGATGTCAGTAAGCATATTCCCTAACCTGTTCTCTATACACTTCCTAAGGTGCTGATAAGGTGAATTTGTTTAACAATTAATAGTTTCTGTAGTTGGTGATCGTGTACTTTATAAAACCTTTAACTAACAAGATCTGATTTTTAATTCTCCCCTCTAATTGCTAATCATGTTATTGTAAATAAGTGACAGTTTTGAACCTTATTCAAGATGCATTCGTTTTTCTTCTTTCCCATGTTGATAGGGATTTCAGTTGACCCCACTAAAGGGTAAACCAGCACCTCCTAATAAGCCCCAGTCCATCGCGGCCATACCAGCCAAGTCAGATCACCAGGAATGCTTTCTTAGCATTGGACGGATCTCGCACAAGTTAAGCTTGACTTCACATGAGGTGACAGTGACCAAGTATAGACCACGCCATCAATTTGGTTCGCAACCAATCAAATACAGGTAAGATTGCTATAGCAAGTTCTTTTATGGTATCTTTGAGGCCATCTTGTAATGATTTGTTGGAACTTCGTTCCAACCGTATCATTGTTAAATGAAATTTTCGCTTCCTTCTCAACCCCTTAGATCCAAAAGCATCAGTGTTTTCTCACTCCTCGGATTGTTTGATTTGTCATGGTCGCCCTGTGAGACTTTGCAGGGTAGCCTACGTTGCGCGCGCTGTGCGGTTTTGGGGACGGAGAGAAAAATGAAAGGCCTTTCATTTTTCTCTCCGTCCCCAAAACCGCAGACCGCCAGCAACGCAGGCTATTGCAGGGCGACTGGGAGTAATTGGGTGCTATAAACACATGCACTTCTTTGTTTGGTTATTGAATTGATTTCCTCTTCGTTGTTGACTTATTTTTTTCATTATTCTTTGTACATAGTTATCGCCTTTGGATCCCACAAAGAAAACTGTTTGAACCAAATTATGGGGAATTCCGGCATGAAGAAATGGAAAATTATAACTGGAACTACTTGGACCAACATCTCTGCGGAGAAAGTGAATTTAAGGAGCTTATTGAGGTACTTCTATTCTGCTTTTGTCGCTGAAATCGGCGACTTCGTCACCCTAGAAGTAACGTTCTAAAGACATCTACTTGTCAGAGTAGTAGCTTCTTTACAGCGCTCGTCAAAGCAATAAAATGCATTTCGTTGACAGATCGAATTATCTCGACAAGCAGTTTCGTTACAAAATATATTTGTAACTTCATGATAATTTTAGCATTATGATTTGTGATCATTCATTGATATATCTTGCTAGTTCAGTGAATTTTACAACTAAGCCGCTGCTGACATGGTTTGATGCTACTCTGGTTTACAGATTTAACTAATGTAACCGAAGAAGTTACAATTCATAGACCCAACGTTTCGACTCTCCTGTCTAGTGCCTTCATCAGGGGTGATCTAAACGCTGCAACAAGAAGTCCTTTCATACGATAACTAATTAGCTGCCTTTTTTCTGACGAGGTATAAATAGGCGTCTCTAAGTCAGCTGACTGTCTACCATCTTCACTCGATTCGAAGGCTGAGGAGAGAAAATATGTTTGTAATGTCTTAAAGGCGAATGGCTACACAAAAACTTTTCTCCGTAACTGCCAAAAACCAGGTACAACTAGTAGCACTCCTGATGAAAGGGAACCAGCGACTGGTTTTGCTGTTATTCCTTACATTCAGGGTGTTACGGAACCCATCAAGAGAACTTTGAATAGCCACAACGTTAAAGTTGCTCAAAAATCTTTTCAGACTTTAAGGGAATATTTTTGCCAAACCTAAGGATCCTGTCACGAAAGAACAACGAACTGACGCTATTTATTATTTTATTCCTTGCAATGACTGTGACAACGAATACATCGGACAAACCAAACGTCAGTTTGGTACATGCTTGAAATAGCATCAAAAAGCGGTTTTCTTTTGCAAAAAAAGGAAATTCAGCTTTATCGGACCACACATGCCTAACTAACCATACAATTGGGTGGGATAATTCTAAAATTATCACCACTAATCGGTGTTACCACCAGCGTCTTTGTTTGGAAGCTCGGCATATTAACTTCGCTCACGCTCCTTTAAATCGTGATGATGGCGGCCTACTTCCTGACGCCTATTTCTCCTCATCAGAAAAAAGGCAGCTAATTTGTTATCGTATAAAAGGACCTCTTGTTGCAGCGTTTAGATCACCCCTGATGAAGGCACTAGACAGGATTATCGAAACGTTGGGTCTATAAATTGTAACTTCTTCGGTTACATTCATTAAATCTGTAAACCAGAGTAGCATCAAACCATGTCTGATTGTTCACCTGGTTGCCATGTGAACTTTAATACATTCTAAGCCGCTGCTGTTGGATTAAACCCTATTAGCTAGCTAATGAACATTTGCATAGTTTCATCAGAGCGAATCGCCATTCCCTCTGATGAAGGGCTAACGCTCAAAACGTCAGCTTTGAAACTCTTTACGGAGGCCAATTTACGTTATCAACTCATTTGTTAACACAAATTTACACTGTTATTTCTTTTAAATTGTTTTTGGTTTTTGTCCATGCTCTGAGGGTTTTTCATTTGTGTGTATTTTTTTCTAGAGTCTTCATTATTGGAAAGCACGTTTCTTGCTATTGCCATTTTTGCCGTTGTCTCAGCGTCAAGTGAAAGGATCAGGTCGTGAGGAAAAGAAGAAAACATCAACTCAGCAGGCCGACGTAGTGGATGGAATCGTGAGGTTCCTTGAGGTGCTAAATCGAATAAAACGTCATCAAAGTCAGAAAACTCCTACAACCCCTAAGGTAAATTTCATAGAGAACAGCTATCATAGGAGTCTCCTTCGCGGCCTTTGTTTTATTGTTGTCACCCAACGCGCTCTCTCCCTCACCAAAGGAGACAACTGTCACGCAATGCGCTCTCTCTCCCACATCAAACAACGGCTGCGAATAAGAAGCATGCAATAATACTTTACGACACTTTTGGTTCGAGTGCCTTTTTTCTTCTCGTTTTCTCCTGAGTGCGTCTTTCACGACCTAGCGACCGCGTAGTAAGAAGCAACAAGTCAGATTTAAGAGCATAGTGGTTAAAATCCACACCTGTTTCGAGGCCAAAATGACTCAAAAACCACACACCAGGGGCGGCACATAATCCTTTAGCCTATATAAAGGGATACCCCTTTTGGTTCGGCCCCTCTTTGATTTTTTTTATTGGCTCCTGTGATTTCTATGGTTTTGGTTTTAAAACGCTCAATCAAAACATGCTCTGTTTAGTTTATGGGTTGTTAACCCTTTGACTCCCTAAAAGTGACTCGCATCTGGTATCTCCTTACATTTTCACCCCTGAATCAAACATTTAGGTAACGAGAATAATGTAAATAATCACCAACTAAAGAAGTTCTTGATTGTTAATCAATCAAAACTTCAATCAAAACTTGTCAGCACTGCAGGAGATATATGGAGAACAGTATGGATAATTTGTATACTGATATTAGGTTGTGAAGGGTTGCGCTTCCGCCTTGTTTTATTCAAAGGATTCTGATCATTTTTTTTTTCTTGTAACGTGTCTTTTGATTTTCTATTTACACCAACATCTCGTTAGGATCGAAAACAGTCCGATGTGTCTATACCAACCCGTCGAATCAGTAAACAACTCGAGCATAAAACATCCCGACCCATCCCATGTGAGTTAACAGTAACAAGAGAAAACAGTTCTGCTCCCAGTAGTCCGTTGACCAACGGATCGCGGTCGTCCTCGGGAATAGGAGACGAACTTGGAAGTCCAGATTCCCATGCCAGTCCATCTCGAGAGGTCGCTGGGTAAGTAGGTGTTTCAATGGCTGATATGATTTTTCCCTGCTAATCATAAAAATTACCATTTCCTCGGTTGTGATTTATTTTAAAAGACTCCTATTTTCCACTAACTCACTTGCCAAGTTGTTATCGGACAGTTTGTAATAGGATAGCTCAATACGCCAATCACATTCAAGGTTGTAGTTTAAGTCAACCAACCACATTCAAAGTTGTAGTTTGAATCAACCAATCACAAACTTGGTTTCAATTTCAAAAGGTTTCCATAAAGAGTGTGTACAGACTACTAAATTTTACAATTTACGCCTCCTTTGCCAGTCTTTTAATGCAAAATTTCCCTTTCTTTCATAACTTGGCTATTCTTCCTTTTTTCGGAAATTGTAATTTTGTTGATTCATTGGTAATAAGACTTCGTGTCGTCCAATTCAGTCTGTTATCAAACAAATCGAACTCCCGCTGCGCGGTCGTCCAATTTTGTTATCACTCGTATGATTACAGCCCGAATTGGACGACACGAAGTCCTATTACCATTACTATACCCTAACATCGATTCACGTGGTTTTACTTTGTAGTGAGCAACCTAAAACGGTCGATGACGCGTCAGTGAAACTCGACAGAGGCAAACTCTCTATAGAATCATCGCTGGAGAGTGTTGCAGAGGCCATGTTGGATCCTGGGTAGGTTTCCCTGTAATTTACATGAGGCACTTATTGTATGTCAGAAGTCACCGACCAGACCTGTCAATCCTATGAAAGTGAAGGGCTGTGATATAAACTAACTGGGGCTCCGCTTTTAGGCCTGGATAAATCTGTATGTCACGACATCAGTGTGCCTTGTTTCTCATTTTGCGGAATTTCAGATATTTCCTTTTGTTTGAGATCCACATTTGGGTCACAACAGTTTTCGCTAGCTACCACATGATCCTAAGTTAAATACCGCAAACACGTGTAAAAACCCTCCAAGGCTCACAGAAACTCCACTGGAACCGCCAGATATTGTAAGTTATGATACTCAGAACCAACCCATAACGTTCGCCTACACGTCTTGCTATAAAGGATGGCAGTAAGAGTTTACTTAATAAATCTGAGGCGTGTGGAACATGTGAGTCATTCAGTCTTTAGTTTCACGGATCTCTCCGCCAGTGGAGCTAACGCCACGACACTATATATTACTGCGCGGGCTTTGCTTTCAAGGACAAACAATTAACACCGTTTTAGACAGAATAGTCAATATTATTTAGGAATTTACCGATGTGGTTAGGCAGCTCTAAACAATAATAGAATAATTTCGCAATTAACCAACCATGCGAGCCAGTTCTGACCTACACAACTAGAATCGCTCTCGCCTTTCTCTGGTTAAGAGAATAAAAAAGAACTTCACACTTTAAATATGTCCATATTTGGTAGAAATGAATTTGGCATCCACCGTCTAATTATTCGACAGAAAGGGCATGACTTTCCTACCAGAGGTCAAGGGGCTAAAACCCGCCAGCTTTCTGAGTTCGGAAGCGATTTCATGGATTTTACTCAACGTGGAAGGAGTTAACGCCAAGGAACAAGCTACTCAACTCTGCCAGGTCAGCGGTGATGTCTTCTTGAAGTTTAATGTTGGGGGTCGGGTAGGGAAACATTTATCACTTTATGCAAGAAGAAACGAAGATGCACTTTTTAGTGGATTATTCTTTTCAGTTTTGATGGAGTTTTAGTCTCTCTAAAGTGGAATAGTATTTGAAAGATCTGCGCATATTGCGCTCTTATACCATTCCTGAAAAATTCCTGGAATCAAAAATTTTCTTCCAGCTTACTTAAACGCTCGTTAAAAATTTTCTTTCCTAATCGCGCGAATTCTCGGAATGTCATGCATGTAGAAGTATGAGGTGGTAGAAGGAAAGCTGTTAAATTTTTCTCATTTGGAAATCACCATTTCAAAGCATTGGGTCGTGGTATCTTATTCTTACATATTTACTCGAGGACACGTTCAAAGGAACCTTGTCTGGCTCACGCCAACTTATAAAATGGCATATTTGCCATCGGCAGGTCAGCTATACATCGCGGAAAAAAGTTTTTGTAAGGTCAGAAGAGAGTCATTGAATCTCTGTATTGAGTCGCGAAACTTCTTTCGCTATGTATTTTAAATCAAACTGCGTTGAGGTGATTTCCAAACTCTTTTGAATTCAAACTTAGAAATTGTTTGAAGGGGGCTTTGTCAAACATGCTTCCGACAGCACCGCCCAGAAACTGGTAGAGGGATTTGTCATCTTTTATTTCACTCCAAAGTCGTGTTGGAGAGAGAAAACGGGAGGTAAGTTTAATTTGGCCACTTTTTGATGACTGATTAAAACGAGTAATTAAGTTTGAACGGTTTACTTGGTGTTAGCCATGTGATTTCTGAAGTCGACACAGCGTAAGGGATCCGAAACAATTTCTGCTTCGTGTTCCTACACAAATTCCGGCTCTAAGACCCCGTATCATATTGTTGTATCATATCCCTGCACATTTAACCCGGTTCGTGTTCCTAGAAAATCTAATTCGAATCCACGAGCTTATGGGAGCAGTGTTAACAAAGGTATAGGTAAGAAAGTATTGTGGTCGACGCGGTGGCTTAATGGTTAGTGTGCTGGACTGTGCATAGAGAGACCTAGGTACGAGACCTAGTCCAGTCAATGTGGTGTACATGTGTTCTCGGGAAAAACACTCTACTCTCTCACACAGCGTCTCTCCGCCCGGGAACATAACTGGGTACCAGCGAATTGTCAGGGAAGCCTGATGACGTCGCGATGGACTTGCCGGGGGAGGGGGGGGGGTGTGTAGTCCCAGTCGCTTCCTGCTACTGTTTGAAGCCGGAATAACCTCCGTCTGGGTAGGCCACTTGGTTGGAATGAAGATTTAACTTTACTTCAAGAACGTGTTATAATAATTCTTTATACTAAAGTCACGCTACAAATCGAATTTTGAAGTTGTTCTTGAAGGCGTTAAACAGGAATAAGCAATCATCAGCTTTCCTCAATAACACAACGCATAAGCATTCCTTTTACTGGCTAAAAACAAGCGTGTCTCCTAAACAGTTAAATGCTTTGGTTAGTATAGCCAACCATCACAGACACGTCTTCTAAAAAAGAACATATTTGATCTTTGATTTTCAGATATGCTGGACAACATCGATCGCCCTCTTGTATCTCGCCAAGGTTTTATCGACGAGCATCGTCTGCGGTCGGATCGTTTTCAGTCTGATCTTTTACAGGCCTTTCAAATTGATTGGTTCGAAGTCGCTATCTGGCCAACCAAATCTGAAAAGGAGACCCCAGAGTTCTTAGCGCCTGATATAGAGATCGTTGCAAGTCCGGCGGGCTCTTCGGTTCGGAAGCCGCGCACTTGGACAAGATCGGCTCGTCGCAATTTCCATTCGGAGAGTGGTTTGTATAAATTATTAATTTCAATTGGTCATGCCTAGTTGAGTGAATGATGGATTGTAACTGTTTTCACCACAAACGATAGATAGTGTTTGTATCTGTTGGGAATTTTTTTGCACTTTAGCTATCAAAAACTGGGAAGGATTTAGGGACTAGTCATTTATCGCCTGAGAGGGAGGGATGGTGGTGGAGATTTTGGAGGATCCCATTTGTTCAGGGGAACGGAGAGGGTATCATTCGTCGCCACCAGAGTACCGAGGGGGGGGGGGGCTATAGCAAAGTGACTACCGAGCAACTGCCAATAGGGGTGGGGGTGGGGCAAACAACATTATAGAACCTTATTGGGGGAGCAGGTTATTTTTTATCGTTACCCAACCAAAATGCTTCAATACCCCCCTTCCACCCCTCCCAGGCGATAAAAAAATAACCAGTCCTCCAGAAGCTCCTTGCTCAAACATGGATTGGGCCAAAAACGTGCCTCAGTTGACAGTTGACTGTTTACTTGCGCTATGCAGGTTATGGCTGCGATCCTGCTTATAAATTTGTCACGTTAGATGCTGATCCTTATCACAAGAGCCCACGCCCAGAATCTTGCACAGTTCGTTATCACGGCAACTTCTCCCCTCTTCATGCATTTGAGATCGAACTTCATTGGATCGCGGCAACTGGGTGCATCGTGGGCGACATGGTAGGGAAATGAAATTAATTCTGCAAAGAAGGAACCAGTTTCATTTTAACCCTTTAATTCCTAGAGGCGATTAACATGTTTCTTCTCCCTATAATATCCATACATCATCCAGCAAACAGGTTATGAGAATATTCAAACTTATCAGGGAGAGGTTGTTAACTTGATCTAACACCAAAGTCTCGTAACTAATAACAGGGAAATATGTAGCAGCCAAGGGGAGAATTAACAATCTCATCTTTGGAGTTAAATGGTTAATTGTTAATATTCTCTATGTTGTAATTTTTCTAAGAGCACCTGATTCAGTTGGCTTCTCACTCATGTCTTCAGGTTAGTTCTTGGTCGAGGAAGGCACCGTCTTGTGGTTTTCATCTAGTCCCCGTCCCAGTAAGTCCATTTCCTGATCCAAAAAGTAAGAATGTGGATCCTTTTCGTTTACCGGTTTTCATTCAGCTGAATCTGTCCAACTGCACTGCAGACGCAAGCAGCCTGTTTGAAGGTACAAGTAACATTTTAATTAAAGATTTAGAAACAAGCTGTTGCGAAATAAATAAATCTTACTCTGTGTTTGCTTGAGTTAGCCAACAACAACTTGTAATCATTTTCGTAGAATTTGAATGTTCCACCCGAAGTCGAAGATTGTTTTTGTTCTTGGAAGCCATTCTTCAAAGGTGAGTACCTTCTTTGATCAATATTCTTCTTCTGGTATTATTTCCTTACTTTAAGAGGATTCTTGATCATGGAACATGGGGGAATTAAGAT